>NW_027368491.1:0-49360 GCF_046119375.1 Phyllobates terribilis | reverse complement strand
CTTTCATTCAGTCAGTAGCTTCAAACATTTCTGGTATATGAAAAACATGTTTTTCAATGGCAAAAATCAATGAATATTGTAAATGCACAAACAGTAATATCTCCACATTGCACGGTGCAATTCTGAAATTTTTAGCTTTTTCCTGTTAATCCTAGCATGATAAAGAAGATTCAAAGAGAGTGAGATGCCAGCTCCTTTCATTCAGTCAGTAGCTTCAAACATTTCTGGTATATGAAAAACATGTTTTTCAATGGCAAAAATCAATGAATATTGTAAATGCACAAACAGTAATATCTCCACATTGCAAGGTGCAATTCTGAAATTTTTTGCTTTTTCCTGCTAATCCTAGCATGATAAAGAAGATTCAAAGAGAGTGAGATGCCAGCTCCTTTCATTCAGTCAGTAGCTTCAAACATTTCTGGTATATGAAAAACATGTTTTTCAATGGCAAAAATCAATGAATATTGTAAATGCACAAACAGTAATATCTCCACATTGCACGGTGCAATTCTGAAATTTTTTGCTTTTTCCTGTTAATCCTAGCATGATAAAGAAGATTCAAAGAGTGAGATGCCAGCTCCTTTCATTCAGTCAGTAGCTTCAAACATTTCTGGTATATGAAAAACATGTTTTTCAATGGCAAAAATCAATGAATATTGTAAATGCACAAACAGTAATATCTCCACATTGCACGGTGCAATTCTGAAATTTTTAGCTTTTTCCTGTTAATCCTAGCATGATAAAGATTCAAAGAGAGTGAGATGCCAGCTCCTTTCATTCAGTCAGTAGCTTCAAACATTTCTGGTATATGAAAAACATGTTTTTCAATGGCAAAAATCAATGAATATTGTAAATGCACAAACAGTAATATCTCCACATTGCAAGGTGCAATTCTGAAATTTTTTGCTTTTTCCTGCTAATCCTAGCATGATAAAGAAGATTCAAAGAGAGTGAGATGCCAGCTCCTTTCATTCAGTCAGTAGCTTCAAACATTTCTGGTATATGAAAAACGTTTTTCAATGGCAAAAATCAATGAATATTGTAAATGCACAAACAGTAATATCTCCACATTGCACGGTGCAATTCTGAAATTTTTAGCTTTTTCCTGTTAATCCTAGCATGATAAAGAAGATTCAAAGAGAGTGAGATGCCAGCTCCTTTCATTCAGTCAGTAGCTTCAAACATTTCTGGTATATGAAAAACATGTTTTTCAATGGCAAAAATCAATGAATATTGTAAATGCACAAACAGTAATATCTCCACATTGCAAGGTGCAATTCTGAAATTTTTTGCTTTTTCCTGTTAATCCTAGCATGATAAGATTCAAAGAGAGTGAGATGCCAGCTCCTTTCATTCAGTCAGTAGCTTCAAACATTTCTGGTATATGAAAAACATGTTTTTCAATGGCAAAAATCAATGAATATTGTAAATGCACAAACAGTAATATCTCCACATTGCACGGTGCAATTCTGAAATTTTTAGCTTTTTCCTGTTAATCCTAGCATGATAAAGAAGATTCAAAGAGAGTGAGATGCCAGCTCCTTTCATTCAGTCAGTAGCTTCAAACATTTCTGGTATATGAAAAACATGTTTTTCAATGGCAAAAATCAATGAATATTGTAAATGCACAAACAGTAATATCTCCACATTGCAAGGTGCAATTCTGAAATTTTTTGCTTTTTCCTGTTAATCCTAGCATGATAAAGAAGATTCAAAGAGAGTGAGATGCCAGCTCCTTTCATTCAGTCAGTAGCTTCAAACATTTCTGGTATATGAAAAACATGTTTTTCAATGGCAAAAATCAATGAATATTGTAAATGCACAAACAGTAATATCTCCACATTGCAAGGTGCAATTCTGAAATTTTTTGCTTTTTCCTGCTAATCCTAGCATGATAAAGAAGATTCAAAGAGAGTGAGATGCCAGCTCCTTTCATTCAGTCAGTAGCTTCAAACATTTCTGGTATATGAAAAACATGTTTTTCAATGGCAAAAATCAATGAATATTGTAAATGCACAAACAGTAATATCTCCACATTGCAAGGTGCAATTCTGAAATTTTTTGCTTTTTCCTGCTAATCCTAGCATGATAAAGAAGATTCAAAGAGAGTGAGATGCCAGCTCCTTTCATTCAGTCAGTAGCTTCAAACATTTCTGGTATATGAAAAACATGTTTTTCAATGGCAAAAATCAATGAATATTGTAAATGCACAAACAGTAATATCTCCACATTGCAAGGTGCAATTCTGAAATTTTTTGCTTTTTCCTGCTAATCCTAGCATGATAAAGAAGATTCAAAGAGAGTGAGATGCCAGCTCCTTTCATTCAGTCAGTAGCTTCAAACATTTCTGGTATATGAAAAACATGTTTTTCAATGGCAAAAATCAATGAATATTGTAAATGCACAAACAGTAATATCTCCACATTGCAAGGTGCAATTCTGAAATTTTTTGCTTTTTCCTGCTAATCCTAGCATGATAAAGAAGATTCAAAGAGAGTGAGATGCCAGCTCCTTTCATTCAGTCAGTAGCTTCAAACATTTCTGGTATATGAAAAACATGTTTTTCAATGGCAAAAATCAATGAATATTGTAAATGCACAAACAGTAATATCTCCACATTGCACGGTGCAATTCTGAAATTTTTAGCTTTTTCCTGTTAATCCTAGCATGATAACGAAGATTCAAAGAGAGTGAGATGCCAGCTCCTTTCATTCAGTCAGTAGCTTCAAACATTTCTGGTATATGAAAAACGTTTTTCAATGGCAAAAATCAATGAATATTGTAAATGCACAAACAGTAATATCTCCACATTGCAAGGTGCAATTCTGAAATTTTTTGCTTTTTCCTGCTAATCCTAGCATGATAAAGAAGATTCAAAGAGAGTGAGATGCCAGCTCCTTTCATTCAGTCAGTAGCTTCAAACATTTCTGGTATATGAAAAACATGTTTTTCAATGGCAAAAATCAATGAATATTGTAAATGCACAAACAGTAATATCTCCACATTGCACGGTGCAATTCTGAAATTTTTAGCTTTTTCCTGTTAATCCTAGCATGATAAAGAAGATTCAAAGAGAGTGAGATGCCAGCTCCTTTCATTCAGTCAGTAGCTTCAAACATTTCTGGTATATGAAAAACATGTTTTTCAATGGCAAAAATCAATGAATATTGTAAATGCACAAACAGTAATATCTCCACATTGCAAGGTGCAATTCTGAAATTTTTTGCTTTTTCCTGCTAATCCTAGCATGATAAAGAAGATTCAAAGAGAGTGAGATGCCAGCTCCTTTCATTCAGTCAGTAGCTTCAAACATTTCTGGTATATGAAAAACATGTTTTTCAATGGCAAAAATCAATGAATATTGTAAATGCACAAACAGTAATATCTCCACATTGCACGGTGCAATTCTGAAATTTTTTGCTTTTTCCTGTTAATCCTAGCATGATAAAGAAGATTCAAAGAGAGTGAGATGCCAGCTCCTTTCATTCAGTCAGTAGCTTCAAACATTTCTGGTATATGAAAAACATGTTTTTCAATGGCAAAAATCAATGAATATTGTAAATGCACAAACAGTAATATCTCCACATTGCACGGTGCAATTCTGAAATTTTTAGCTTTTTCCTGTTAATCCTAGCATGATAAAGAAGATTCAAAGAGAGTGAGATGCCAGCTCCTTTCATTCAGTCAGTAGCTTCAAACATTTCTGGTATATGAAAAACATGTTTTTCAATGGCAAAAATCAATGAATATTGTAAATGCACAAACAGTAATATCTCCACATTGCAAGGTGCAATTCTGAAATTTTTTGCTTTTTCCTGCTAATCCTAGCATGATAAAGAAGATTCAAAGAGAGTGAGATGCCAGCTCCTTTCATTCAGTCAGTAGCTTCAAACATTTCTGGTATATGAAAAACATGTTTTTCAATGGCAAAAATCAATGAATATTGTAAATGCACAAACAGTAATATCTCCACATTGCACGGTGCAATTCTGAAATTTTTAGCTTTTTCCTGTTAATCCTAGCATGATAAAGAAGATTCAAAGAGAGTGAGATGCCAGCTCCTTTCATTCAGTCAGTAGCTTCAAACATTTCTGGTATATGAAAAACATTGTTTTTCAATGGCAAAAATCAATGAATATTGTAAATGCACAAACAGTAATATCTCCACATTGCAAGGTGCAATTCTGAAATTTTTTGCTTTTTCCTGTTAATCCTAGCATGATAAGATTCAAAGAGAGTGAGATGCCAGCTCCTTTCATTCAGTCAGTAGCTTCAAACATTTCTGGTATATGAAAAACATGTTTTTCAATGGCAAAAATCAATGAATATTGTAAATGCACAAACAGTAATATCTCCACATTGCACGGTGCAATTCTGAAATTTTTAGCTTTTTCCTGTTAATCCTAGCATGATAAAGAAGATTCAAAGAGAGTGAGATGCCAGCTCCTTTCATTCAGTCAGTAGCTTCAAACATTTCTGGTATATGAAAAACATGTTTTTCAATGGCAAAAATCAATGAATATTGTAAATGCACAAACAGTAATATCTCCACATTGCAAGGTGCAATTCTGAAATTTTTTGCTTTTTCCTGTTAATCCTAGCATGATAAAGAAGATTCAAAGAGAGTGAGATGCCAGCTCCTTTCATTCAGTCAGTAGCTTCAAACATTTCTGGTATATGAAAAACATGTTTTTCAATGGCAAAAATCAATGAATATTGTAAATGCACAAACAGTAATATCTCCACATTGCAAGGTGCAATTCTGAAATTTTTTGCTTTTTCCTGTTAATCCTAGCATGATAAAGAAGATTCAAAGAGAGTGAGATGCCAGCTCCTTTCATTCAGTCAGTAGCTTCAAACATTTCTGGTATATGAAAAACATGTTTTTCAATGGCAAAAATCAATGAATATTGTAAATGCACAAACAGTAATATCTCCACATTGCAAGGTGCAATTCTGAAATTTTTTGCTTTTTCCTGCTAATCCTAGCATGATAAAGAAGATTCAAAGAGAGTGAGATGCCAGCTCCTTTCATTCAGTCAGTAGCTTCAAACATTTCTGGTATATGAAAAACATGTTTTTCAATGGCAAAAATCAATGAATATTGTAAATGCACAAACAGTAATATCTCCACATTGCACGGTGCAATTCTGAAATTTTTAGCTTTTTCCTGTTAATCCTAGCATGATAAAGAAGATTCAAAGAGAGTGAGATGCCAGCTCCTTTCATTCAGTCAGTAGCTTCAAACATTTCTGGTATATGAAAAACATGTTTTTCAATGGCAAAAATCAATGAATATTGTAAATGCACAAACAGTAATATCTCCACATTGCAAGGTGCAATTCTGAAATTTTTTGCTTTTTCCTGCTAATCCTAGCATGATAAAGAAGATTCAAAGAGAGTGAGATGCCAGCTCCTTTCATTCAGTCAGTAGCTTCAAACATTTCTGGTATATGAAAAACATGTTTTTCAATGGCAAAAATCAATGAATATTGTAAATGCACAAACAGTAATATCTCCACATTGCACGGTGCAATTCTGAAATTTTTAGCTTTTTCCTGTTAATCCTAGCATGATAAAGAAGATTCAAAGAGAGTGAGATGCCAGCTCCTTTCATTCAGTCAGTAGCTTCAAACATTTCTGGTATATGAAAAACATGTTTTTCAATGGCAAAAATCAATGAATATTGTAAATGCACAAACAGTAATATCTCCACATTGCAAGGTGCAATTCTGAAATTCTTTGCTTTTTCCTGTTAATCCTAGCATGATAAAGAAGATTCAAAGAGAGTGAGATGCCAGCTCCTTTCATTCAGTCAGTAGCTTCAAACATTTCTGGTATATGAAAAACGTTTTTCAATGGCAAAAATCAATGAATATTGTAAATGCACAAACAGTAATATCTCCACATTGCAAGGTGCAATTCTGAAATTTTTTGCTTTTTCCTGCTAATCCTAGCATGATAAAGAAGATTCAAAGAGAGTGAGATGCCAGCTCCTTTCATTCAGTCAGTAGCTTCAAACATTTCTGGTATATGAAAAACATGTTTTTCAATGGCAAAAATCAATGAATATTGTAAATGCACAAACAGTAATATCTCCACATTGCAAGGTGCAATTCTGAAATTTTTTGCTTTTTCCTGCTAATCCTAGCATGATAAAGAAGATTCAAAGAGAGTGAGATGCCAGCTCCTTTCATTCAGTCAGTAGCTTCAAACATTTCTGGTATATGAAAAACATGTTTTTCAATGGCAAAAATCAATGAATATTGTAAATGCACAAACAGTAATATCTCCACATTGCACGGTGCAATTCTGAAATTTTTTGCTTTTTCCTGTTAATCCTAGCATGATAAAGAAGATTCAAAGAGTGAGATGCCAGCTCCTTTCATTCAGTCAGTAGCTTCAAACATTTCTGGTATATGAAAAACATGTTTTTCAATGGCAAAAATCAATGAATATTGTAAATGCACAAACAGTAATATCTCCACATTGCACGGTGCAATTCTGAAATTTTTAGCTTTTTCCTGTTAATCCTAGCATGATAAAGAAGATTCAAAGAGAGTGAGATGCCAGCTCCTTTCATTCAGTCAGTAGCTTCAAACATTTCTGGTATATGAAAAACATGTTTTTCAATGGCAAAAATCAATGAATATTGTAAATGCACAAACAGTAATATCTCCACATTGCACGGTGCAATTCTGAAATTTTTAGCTTTTTCCTGTTAATCCTAGCATGATAAAGAAGATTCAAAGAGAGTGAGATGCCAGCTCCTTTCATTCAGTCAGTAGCTTCAAACATTTCTGGTATATGAAAAACATGTTTTTCAATGGCAAAAATCAATGAATATTGTAAATGCACAAACAGTAATATCTCCACATTGCAAGGTGCAATTCTGAAATTCTTTGCTTTTTCCTGTTAATCCTAGCATGATAAAGAAGATTCAAAGAGAGTGAGATGCCAGCTCCTTTCATTGTCAGTAGCTTCAAACATTTCTGGTATATGAAAAACGTTTTTCAATGGCAAAAATCAATGAATATTGTAAATGCACAAACAGTAATATCTCCACATTGCAAGGTGCAATTCTGAAATTTTTTGCTTTTTCCTGCTAATCCTAGCATGATAAAGAAGATTCAAAGAGAGTGAGATGCCAGCTCCTTTCATTCAGTCAGTAGCTTCAAACATTTCTGGTATATGAAAAACATGTTTTTCAATGGCAAAAATCAATGAATATTGTAAATGCACAAACAGTAATATCTCCACATTGCACGGTGCAATTCTGAAATTTTTAGCTTTTTCCTGTTAATCCTAGCATGATAAAGAAGATTCAAAGAGAGTGAGATGCCAGCTCCTTTCATTCAGTCAGTAGCTTCAAACATTTCTGGTATATGAAAAACATGTTTTTCAATGGCAAAAATCAATGAATATTGTAAATGCACAAACAGTAATATCTCCACATTGCAAGGTGCAATTCTGAAATTTTTTGCTTTTTCCTGCTAATCCTAGCATGATAAAGAAGATTCAAAGAGAGTGAGATGCCAGCTCCTTTCATTCAGTCAGTAGCTTCAAACATTTCTGGTATATGAAAAACATGTTTTTCAATGGCAAAAATCAATGAATATTGTAAATGCACAAACAGTAATATCTCCACATTGCAAGGTGCAATTCTGAAATTTTTTGCTTTTTCCTGCTAATCCTAGCATGATAAAGAAGATTCAAAGAGAGTGAGATGCCAGCTCCTTTCATTCAGTCAGTAGCTTCAAACATTTCTGGTATATGAAAAACATGTTTTTCAATGGCAAAAATCAATGAATATTGTAAATGCACAAACAGTAATATCTCCACATTGCACGGTGCAATTCTGAAATTTTTTGCTTTTTCCTGTTAATCCTAGCATGATAAAGAAGATTCAAAGAGTGAGATGCCAGCTCCTTTCATTCAGTCAGTAGCTTCAAACATTTCTGGTATATGAAAAACATGTTTTTCAATGGCAAAAATCAATGAATATTGTAAATGCACAAACAGTAATATCTCCACATTGCACGGTGCAATTCTGAAATTTTAGCTTTTTCCTGTTAATCCTAGCATGATAAAGAAGATTCAAAGAGAGTGAGATGCCAGCTCCTTTCATTCAGTCAGTAGCTTCAAACATTTCTGGTATATGAAAAACATGTTTTTCAATGGCAAAAATCAATGAATATTGTAAATGCACAAACAGTAATATCTCCACATTGCAAGGTGCAATTCTGAAATTCTTTGCTTTTTCCTGTTAATCCTAGCATGATAAAGAAGATTCAAAGAGAGTGAGATGCCAGCTCCTTTCATTGTCAGTAGCTTCAAACATTTCTGGTATATGAAAAACGTTTTTCAATGGCAAAAATCAATGAATATTGTAAATGCACAAACAGTAATATCTCCACATTGCAAGGTGCAATTCTGAAATTTTTTGCTTTTTCCTGCTAATCCTAGCATGATAAAGAAGATTCAAAGAGAGTGAGATGCCAGCTCCTTTCATTCAGTCAGTAGCTTCAAACATTTCTGGTATATGAAAAACATGTTTTTCAATGGCAAAAATCAATGAATATTGTAAATGCACAAACAGTAATATCTCCACATTGCACGGTGCAATTCTGAAATTTTTAGCTTTTTCCTGTTAATCCTAGCATGATAAAGAAGATTCAAAGAGAGTGAGATGCCAGCTCCTTTCATTCAGTCAGTAGCTTCAAACATTTCTGGTATATGAAAAACATGTTTTTCAATGGCAAAAATCAATGAATATTGTAAATGCACAAACAGTAATATCTCCACATTGCAAGGTGCAATTCTGAAATTTTTTGCTTTTTCCTGCTAATCCTAGCATGATAAAGAAGATTCAAAGAGAGTGAGATGCCAGCTCCTTTCATTCAGTCAGTAGCTTCAAACATTTCTGGTATATGAAAAACATGTTTTTCAATGGCAAAAATCAATGAATATTGTAAATGCACAAACAGTAATATCTCCACATTGCACGGTGCAATTCTGAAATTTTTTGCTTTTTCCTGTTAATCCTAGCATGATAAAGAAGATTCAAAGAGAGTGAGATGCCAGCTCCTTTCATTCAGTCAGTAGCTTCAAACATTTCTGGTATATGAAAAACGTTTTTCAATGGCAAAAATCAATGAATATTGTAAATGCACAAACAGTAATATCTCCACATTGCAAGGTGCAATTCTGAAATTTTTTGCTTTTTCCTGCTAATCCTAGCATGATAAAGAAGATTCAAAGAGAGTGAGATGCCAGCTCCTTTCATTCAGTCAGTAGCTTCAAACATTTCTGGTATATGAAAAACATGTTTTTCAATGGCAAAAATCAATGAATATTGTAAATGCACAAACAGTAATATCTCCACATTGCACGGTGCAATTCTGAAATTTTTAGCTTTTTCCTGTTAATCCTAGCATGATAAAGAAGATTCAAAGAGAGTGAGATGCCAGCTCCTTTCATTCAGTCAGTAGCTTCAAACATTTCTGGTATATGAAAAACATGTTTTTCAATGGCAAAAATCAATGAATATTGTAAATGCACAAACAGTAATATCTCCACATTGCACGGTGCAATTCTGAAATTTTTAGCTTTTTCCTGTTAATCCTAGCATGATAAAGAAGATTCAAAGAGAGTGAGATGCCAGCTCCTTTCATTCAGTCAGTAGCTTCAAACATTTCTGGTATATGAAAAACATGTTTTTCAATGGCAAAAATCAATGAATATTGTAAATGCACAAACAGTAATATCTCCACATTGCAAGGTGCAATTCTGAAATTCTTTGCTTTTTCCTGTTAATCCTAGCATGATGAAGATTCAAAGAGAGTGAGATGCCAGCTCCTTTCATTCAGTCAGTAGCTTCAAACATTTCTGGTATATGAAAAACGTTTTTCAATGGCAAAAATCAATGAATATTGTAAATGCACAAACAGTAATATCTCCACATTGCAAGGTGCAATTCTGAAATTTTTTGCTTTTTCCTGCTAATCCTAGCATGATAAAGAAGATTCAAAGAGTGAGATGCCAGCTCCTTTCATTCAGTCAGTAGCTTCAAACATTTCTGGTATATGAAAAACATGTTTTTCAATGGCAAAAATCAATGAATATTGTAAATGCACAAACAGTAATATCTCCACATTGCACGGTGCAATTCTGAAATTTTTAGCTTTTTCCTGTTAATCCTAGCATGATAAAGAAGATTCAAAGAGAGTGAGATGCCAGCTCCTTTCATTCAGTCAGTAGCTTCAAACATTTCTGGTATATGAAAAACATGTTTTTCAATGGCAAAAATCAATGAATATTGTAAATGCACAAACAGTAATATCTCCACATTGCAAGGTGCAATTCTGAAATTTTTTGCTTTTTCCTGCTAATCCTAGCATGATAAAGAAGATTCAAAGAGAGTGAGATGCCAGCTCCTTTCATTCAGTCAGTAGCTTCAAACATTTCTGGTATATGAAAAACGTTTTTCAATGGCAAAAATCAATGAATATTGTAAATGCACAAACAGTAATATCTCCACATTGCACGGTGCAATTCTGAAATTTTTTGCTTTTTCCTGTTAATCCTAGCATGATAAAGAAGATTCAAAGAGTGAGATGCCAGCTCCTTTCATTCAGTCAGTAGCTTCAAACATTTCTGGTATATGAAAAACATGTTTTTCAATGGCAAAAATCAATGAATATTGTAAATGCACAAACAGTAATATCTCCACATTGCACGGTGCAATTCTGAAATTTTTAGCTTTTTCCTGTTAATCCTAGCATGATAAAGAAGATTCAAAGAGAGTGAGATGCCAGCTCCTTTCATTCAGTCAGTAGCTTCAAACATTTCTGGTATATGAAAAACATGTTTTTCAATGGCAAAAATCAATGAATATTGTAAATGCACAAACAGTAATATCTCCACATTGCAAGGTGCAATTCTGAAATTTTTTGCTTTTTCCTGCTAATCCTAGCATGATAAAGAAGATTCAAAGAGAGTGAGATGCCAGCTCCTTTCATTCAGTCAGTAGCTTCAAACATTTCTGGTATATGAAAAACATGTTTTTCAATGGCAAAAATCAATGAATATTGTAAATGCACAAACAGTAATATCTCCACATTGCACGGTGCAATTCTGAAATTTTTAGCTTTTTCCTGTTAATCCTAGCATGATAAAGAAGATTCAAAGAGAGTGAGATGCCAGCTCCTTTCATTCAGTCAGTAGCTTCAAACATTTCTGGTATATGAAAAACATGTTTTTCAATGGCAAAAATCAATGAATATTGTAAATGCACAAACAGTAATATCTCCACATTGCAAGGTGCAATTCTGAAATTTTTTGCTTTTTCCTGCTAATCCTAGCATGATAAAGAAGATTCAAAGAGAGTGAGATGCCAGCTCCTTTCATTCAGTCAGTAGCTTCAAACATTTCTGGTATATGAAAAACATGTTTTTCAATGGCAAAAATCAATGAATATTGTAAATGCACAAACAGTAATATCTCCACATTGCACGGTGCAATTCTGAAATTTTTAGCTTTTTCCTGTTAATCCTAGCATGATAAAGAAGATTCAAAGAGAGTGAGATGCCAGCTCCTTTCATTCAGTCAGTAGCTTCAAACATTTCTGGTATATGAAAAACATGTTTTTCAATGGCAAAAATCAATGAATATTGTAAATGCACAAACAGTAATATCTCCACATTGCAAGGTGCAATTCTGAAATTCTTTGCTTTTTCCTGTTAATCCTAGCATGATAAAGAAGATTCAAAGAGAGTGAGATGCCAGCTCCTTTCATTCAGTCAGTAGCTTCAAACATTTCTGGTATATGAAAAACGTTTTTCAATGGCAAAAATCAATGAATATTGTAAATGCACAAACAGTAATATCTCCACATTGCAAGGTGCAATTCTGAAATTTTTTGCTTTTTCCTGCTAATCCTAGCATGATAAAGAAGATTCAAAGAGTGAGATGCCAGCTCCTTTCATTCAGTCAGTAGCTTCAAACATTTCTGGTATATGAAAAACATGTTTTTCAATGGCAAAAATCAATGAATATTGTAAATGCACAAACAGTAATATCTCCACATTGCACGGTGCAATTCTGAAATTTTTAGCTTTTTCCTGTTAATCCTAGCATGATAAAGAAGATTCAAAGAGAGTGAGATGCCAGCTCCTTTCATTCAGTCAGTAGCTTCAAACATTTCTGGTATATGAAAAACATGTTTTTCAATGGCAAAAATCAATGAATATTGTAAATGCACAAACAGTAATATCTCCACATTGCAAGGTGCAATTCTGAAATTCTTTGCTTTTTCCTGTTAATCCTAGCATGATGAAGATTCAAAGAGAGTGAGATGCCAGCTCCTTTCATTCAGTCAGTAGCTTCAAACATTTCTGGTATATGAAAAACGTTTTTCAATGGCAAAAATCAATGAATATTGTAAATGCACAAACAGTAATATCTCCACATTGCAAGGTGCAATTCTGAAATTTTTTGCTTTTTCCTGCTAATCCTAGCATGATAAAGAAGATTCAAAGAGTGAGATGCCAGCTCCTTTCATTCAGTCAGTAGCTTCAAACATTTCTGGTATATGAAAAACATGTTTTTCAATGGCAAAAATCAATGAATATTGTAAATGCACAAACAGTAATATCTCCACATTGCACGGTGCAATTCTGAAATTTTTAGCTTTTTCCTGTTAATCCTAGCATGATAAAGAAGATTCAAAGAGAGTGAGATGCCAGCTCCTTTCATTCAGTCAGTAGCTTCAAACATTTCTGGTATATGAAAAACATGTTTTTCAATGGCAAAAATCAATGAATATTGTAAATGCACAAACAGTAATATCTCCACATTGCAAGGTGCAATTCTGAAATTTTTTGCTTTTTCCTGCTAATCCTAGCATGATAAAGAAGATTCAAAGAGAGTGAGATGCCAGCTCCTTTCATTCAGTCAGTAGCTTCAAACATTTCTGGTATATGAAAAACATGTTTTTCAATGGCAAAAATCAATGAATATTGTAAATGCACAAACAGTAATATCTCCACATTGCACGGTGCAATTCTGAAATTTTTTGCTTTTTCCTGTTAATCCTAGCATGATAAAGAAGATTCAAAGAGTGAGATGCCAGCTCCTTTCATTCAGTCAGTAGCTTCAAACATTTCTGGTATATGAAAAACATGTTTTTCAATGGCAAAAATCAATGAATATTGTAAATGCACAAACAGTAATATCTCCACATTGCACGGTGCAATTCTGAAATTTTTAGCTTTTTCCTGTTAATCCTAGCATGATAAAGAAGATTCAAAGAGAGTGAGATGCCAGCTCCTTTCATTCAGTCAGTAGCTTCAAACATTTCTGGTATATGAAAAACATGTTTTTCAATGGCAAAAATCAATGAATATTGTAAATGCACAAACAGTAATATCTCCACATTGCAAGGTGCAATTCTGAAATTTTTTGCTTTTTCCTGCTAATCCTAGCATGATAAAGAAGATTCAAAGAGAGTGAGATGCCAGCTCCTTTCATTCAGTCAGTAGCTTCAAACATTTCTGGTATATGAAAAACATGTTTTTCAATGGCAAAAATCAATGAATATTGTAAATGCACAAACAGTAATATCTCCACATTGCACGGTGCAATTCTGAAATTTTTAGCTTTTTCCTGTTAATCCTAGCATGATAAAGAAGATTCAAAGAGAGTGAGATGCCAGCTCCTTTCATTCAGTCAGTAGCTTCAAACATTTCTGGTATATGAAAAACATGTTTTTCAATGGCAAAAATCAATGAATATTGTAAATGCACAAACAGTAATATCTCCACATTGCAAGGTGCAATTCTGAAATTTTTTGCTTTTTCCTGCTAATCCTAGCATGATAAAGAAGATTCAAAGAGAGTGAGATGCCAGCTCCTTTCATTCAGTCAGTAGCTTCAAACATTTCTGGTATATGAAAAACATGTTTTTCAATGGCAAAAATCAATGAATATTGTAAATGCACAAACAGTAATATCTCCACATTGCACGGTGCAATTCTGAAATTTTTAGCTTTTTCCTGTTAATCCTAGCATGATAAAGAAGATTCAAAGAGAGTGAGATGCCAGCTCCTTTCATTCAGTCAGTAGCTTCAAACATTTCTGGTATATGAAAAACATGTTTTTCAATGGCAAAAATCAATGAATATTGTAAATGCACAAACAGTAATATCTCCACATTGCAAGGTGCAATTCTGAAATTCTTTGCTTTTTCCTGTTAATCCTAGCATGATAAAGAAGATTCAAAGAGAGTGAGATGCCAGCTCCTTTCATTCAGTCAGTAGCTTCAAACATTTCTGGTATATGAAAAACGTTTTTCAATGGCAAAAATCAATGAATATTGTAAATGCACAAACAGTAATATCTCCACATTGCAAGGTGCAATTCTGAAATTTTTTGCTTTTTCCTGCTAATCCTAGCATGATAAAGAAGATTCAAAGAGAGTGAGATGCCAGCTCCTTTCATTCAGTCAGTAGCTTCAAACATTTCTGGTATATGAAAAACATGTTTTTCAATGGCAAAAATCAATGAATATTGTAAATGCACAAACAGTAATATCTCCACATTGCACGGTGCAATTCTGAAATTTTTTGCTTTTTCCTGTTAATCCTAGCATGATAAAGAAGATTCAAAGAGTGAGATGCCAGCTCCTTTCATTCAGTCAGTAGCTTCAAACATTTCTGGTATATGAAAAACATGTTTTTCAATGGCAAAAATCAATGAATATTGTAAATGCACAAACAGTAATATCTCCACATTGCACGGTGCAATTCTGAAATTTTTAGCTTTTTCCTGTTAATCCTAGCATGATAAAGAAGATTCAAAGAGAGTGAGATGCCAGCTCCTTTCATTCAGTCAGTAGCTTCAAACATTTCTGGTATATGAAAAACATGTTTTTCAATGGCAAAAATCAATGAATATTGTAAATGCACAAACAGTAATATCTCCACATTGCAAGGTGCAATTCTGAAATTTTTTGCTTTTTCCTGCTAATCCTAGCATGATAAAGAAGATTCAAAGAGAGTGAGATGCCAGCTCCTTTCATTCAGTCAGTAGCTTCAAACATTTCTGGTATATGAAAAACATGTTTTTCAATGGCAAAAATCAATGAATATTGTAAATGCACAAACAGTAATATCTCCACATTGCACGGTGCAATTCTGAAATTTTTAGCTTTTTCCTGTTAATCCTAGCATGATAAAGAAGATTCAAAGAGAGTGAGATGCCAGCTCCTTTCATTCAGTCAGTAGCTTCAAACATTTCTGGTATATGAAAAACATGTTTTTCAATGGCAAAAATCAATGAATATTGTAAATGCACAAACAGTAATATCTCCACATTGCAAGGTGCAATTCTGAAATTTTTTGCTTTTTCCTGCTAATCCTAGCATGATAAAGAAGATTCAAAGAGAGTGAGATGCCAGCTCCTTTCATTCAGTCAGTAGCTTCAAACATTTCTGGTATATGAAAAACATGTTTTTCAATGGCAAAAATCAATGAATATTGTAAATGCACAAACAGTAATATCTCCACATTGCACGGTGCAATTCTGAAATTTTTAGCTTTTTCCTGTTAATCCTAGCATGATAAAGAAGATTCAAAGAGAGTGAGATGCCAGCTCCTTTCATTCAGTCAGTAGCTTCAAACATTTCTGGTATATGAAAAACATGTTTTTCAATGGCAAAAATCAATGAATATTGTAAATGCACAAACAGTAATATCTCCACATTGCAAGGTGCAATTCTGAAATTCTTTGCTTTTTCCTGTTAATCCTAGCATGATAAAGAAGATTCAAAGAGAGTGAGATGCCAGCTCCTTTCATTCAGTCAGTAGCTTCAAACATTTCTGGTATATGAAAAACGTTTTTCAATGGCAAAAATCAATGAATATTGTAAATGCACAAACAGTAATATCTCCACATTGCAAGGTGCAATTCTGAAATTTTTTGCTTTTTCCTGCTAATCCTAGCATGATAAAGAAGATTCAAAGAGAGTGAGATGCCAGCTCCTTTCATTCAGTCAGTAGCTTCAAACATTTCTGGTATATGAAAAACATGTTTTTCAATGGCAAAAATCAATGAATATTGTAAATGCACAAACAGTAATATCTCCACATTGCACGGTGCAATTCTGAAATTTTTAGCTTTTTCCTGTTAATCCTAGCATGATAAAGAAGATTCAAAGAGAGTGAGATGCCAGCTCCTTTCATTCAGTCAGTAGCTTCAAACATTTCTGGTATATGAAAAACATGTTTTTCAATGGCAAAAATCAATGAATATTGTAAATGCACAAACAGTAATATCTCCACATTGCAAGGTGCAATTCTGAAATTTTTTGCTTTTTCCTGCTAATCCTAGCATGATAAAGAAGATTCAAAGAGAGTGAGATGCCAGCTCCTTTCATTCAGTCAGTAGCTTCAAACATTTCTGGTATATGAAAAACATGTTTTTCAATGGCAAAAATCAATGAATATTGTAAATGCACAAACAGTAATATCTCCACATTGCACGGTGCAATTCTGAAATTTTTTGCTTTTTCCTGTTAATCCTAGCATGATAAAGAAGATTCAAAGAGTGAGATGCCAGCTCCTTTCATTCAGTCAGTAGCTTCAAACATTTCTGGTATATGAAAAACATGTTTTTCAATGGCAAAAATCAATGAATATTGTAAATGCACAAACAGTAATATCTCCACATTGCACGGTGCAATTCTGAAATTTTTAGCTTTTTCCTGTTAATCCTAGCATGATAAAGAAGATTCAAAGAGAGTGAGATGCCAGCTCCTTTCATTCAGTCAGTAGCTTCAAACATTTCTGGTATATGAAAAACATGTTTTTCAATGGCAAAAATCAATGAATATTGTAAATGCACAAACAGTAATATCTCCACATTGCAAGGTGCAATTCTGAAATTTTTTGCTTTTTCCTGCTAATCCTAGCATGATAAAGAAGATTCAAAGAGAGTGAGATGCCAGCTCCTTTCATTCAGTCAGTAGCTTCAAACATTTCTGGTATATGAAAAACATGTTTTTCAATGGCAAAAATCAATGAATATTGTAAATGCACAAACAGTAATATCTCCACATTGCACGGTGCAATTCTGAAATTTTTTGCTTTTTCCTGTTAATCCTAGCATGATAAAGAAGATTCAAAGAGAGTGAGATGCCAGCTCCTTTCATTCAGTCAGTAGCTTCAAACATTTCTGGTATATGAAAAACATGTTTTTCAATGGCAAAAATCAATGAATATTGTAAATGCACAAACAGTAATATCTCCACATTGCACGGTGCAATTCTGAAATTTTTAGCTTTTTCCTGTTAATCCTAGCATGATAAAGAAGATTCAAAGAGAGTGAGATGCCAGCTCCTTTCATTCAGTCAGTAGCTTCAAACATTTCTGGTATATGAAAAACATGTTTTTCAATGGCAAAAATCAATGAATATTGTAAATGCACAAACAGTAATATCTCCACATTGCAAGGTGCAATTCTGAAATTTTTTGCTTTTTCCTGCTAATCCTAGCATGATAAAGAAGATTCAAAGAGAGTGAGATGCCAGCTCCTTTCATTCAGTCAGTAGCTTCAAACATTTCTGGTATATGAAAAACATGTTTTTCAATGGCAAAAATCAATGAATATTGTAAATGCACAAACAGTAATATCTCCACATTGCACGGTGCAATTCTGAAATTTTTAGCTTTTTCCTGTTAATCCTAGCATGATAAAGAAGATTCAAAGAGAGTGAGATGCCAGCTCCTTTCATTCAGTCAGTAGCTTCAAACATTTCTGGTATATGAAAAACATGTTTTCCAATGGCAAAAATCAATGAATATTGTAAATGCACAAACAGTAATATCTCCACATTGCAAGGTGCAATTCTGAAATTCTTAGCTTTTTCCTGTTAATCCTAGCATGATAAAGAAGATTCAAAGAGAGTGAGATGCCAGCTCCTTTCATTCAGTCAGTAGCTTCAAACATTTCTGGTATATGAAAAACATGTTTTTCAATGGCAAAAATCAATGAATATTGTAAATGCACAAACAGTAATATCTCCACATTGCAAGGTGCAATTCTGAAATTTTTTGCTTTTTCCTGCTAATCCTAGCATGATAAAGAAGATTCAAAGAGAGTGAGATGCCAGCTCCTTTCATTCAGTCAGTAGCTTCAAACATTTCTGGTATATGAAAAACATGTTTTTCAATGGCAAAAATCAATGAATATTGTAAATGCACAAACAGTAATATCTCCACATTGCACGGTGCAATTCTGAAATTTTTTGCTTTTTCCTGTTAATCCTAGCATGATAAAGAAGATTCAAAGAGAGTGAGATGCCAGCTCCTTTCATTCAGTCAGTAGCTTCAAACATTTCTGGTATATGAAAAACATGTTTTTCAATGGCAAAAATCAATGAATATTGTAAATGCACAAACAGTAATATCTCCACATTGCACGGTGCAATTCTGAAATTTTTAGCTTTTTCCTGTTAATCCTAGCATGATAAAGAAGATTCAAAGAGAGTGAGATGCCAGCTCCTTTCATTCAGTCAGTAGCTTCAAACATTTCTGGTATATGAAAAACATGTTTTTCAATGGCAAAAATCAATGAATATTGTAAATGCACAAACAGTAATATCTCCACATTGCAAGGTGCAATTCTGAAATTTTTTGCTTTTTCCTGCTAATCCTAGCATGATAAAGAAGATTCAAAGAGAGTGAGATGCCAGCTCCTTTCATTCAGTCAGTAGCTTCAAACATTTCTGGTATATGAAAAACATGTTTTTCAATGGCAAAAATCAATGAATATTGTAAATGCACAAACAGTAATATCTCCACATTGCACGGTGCAATTCTGAAATTTTTAGCTTTTTCCTGTTAATCCTAGCATGATAAAGAAGATTCAAAGAGAGTGAGATGCCAGCTCCTTTCATTCAGTCAGTAGCTTCAAACATTTCTGGTATATGAAAAACATGTTTTCCAATGGCAAAAATCAATGAATATTGTAAATGCACAAACAGTAATATCTCCACATTGCAAGGTGCAATTCTGAAATTCTTTGCTTTTTCCTGTTAATCCTAGCATGATGAAGATTCAAAGAGAGTGAGATGCCAGCTCCTTTCATTCAGTCAGTAGCTTCAAACATTTCTGGTATATGAAAAACGTTTTTCAATGGCAAAAATCAATGAATATTGTAAATGCACAAACAGTAATATCTCCACATTGCAAGGTGCAATTCTGAAATTTTTTGCTTTTTCCTGCTAATCCTAGCATGATAAAGAAGATTCAAAGAGTGAGATGCCAGCTCCTTTCATTCAGTCAGTAGCTTCAAACATTTCTGGTATATGAAAAACATGTTTTTCAATGGCAAAAATCAATGAATATTGTAAATGCACAAACAGTAATATCTCCACATTGCACGGTGCAATTCTGAAATTTTTAGCTTTTTCCTGTTAATCCTAGCATGATAAAGAAGATTCAAAGAGAGTGAGATGCCAGCTCCTTTCATTCAGTCAGTAGCTTCAAACATTTCTGGTATATGAAAAACATGTTTTTCAATGGCAAAAATCAATGAATATTGTAAATGCACAAACAGTAATATCTCCACATTGCAAGGTGCAATTCTGAAATTTTTTGCTTTTTCCTGCTAATCCTAGCATGATAAAGAAGATTCAAAGAGAGTGAGATGCCAGCTCCTTTCATTCAGTCAGTAGCTTCAAACATTTCTGGTATATGAAAAACATGTTTTTCAATGGCAAAAATCAATGAATATTGTAAATGCACAAACAGTAATATCTCCACATTGCACGGTGCAATTCTGAAATTTTTTGCTTTTTCCTGTTAATCCTAGCATGATAAAGAAGATTCAAAGAGAGTGAGATGCCAGCTCCTTTCATTCAGTCAGTAGCTTCAAACATTTCTGGTATATGAAAAACATGTTTTTCAATGGCAAAAATCAATGAATATTGTAAATGCACAAACAGTAATATCTCCACATTGCACGGTGCAATTCTGAAATTTTTAGCTTTTTCCTGTTAATCCTAGCATGATAAAGAAGATTCAAAGAGAGTGAGATGCCAGCTCCTTTCATTCAGTCAGTAGCTTCAAACATTTCTGGTATATGAAAAACATGTTTTTCAATGGCAAAAATCAATGAATATTGTAAATGCACAAACAGTAATATCTCCACATTGCAAGGTGCAATTCTGAAATTTTTTGCTTTTTCCTGCTAATCCTAGCATGATAAAGAAGATTCAAAGAGAGTGAGATGCCAGCTCCTTTCATTCAGTCAGTAGCTTCAAACATTTCTGGTATATGAAAAACATGTTTTTCAATGGCAAAAATCAATGAATATTGTAAATGCACAAACAGTAATATCTCCACATTGCACGGTGCAATTCTGAAATTTTTAGCTTTTTCCTGTTAATCCTAGCATGATAAAGAAGATTCAAAGAGAGTGAGATGCCAGCTCCTTTCATTCAGTCAGTAGCTTCAAACATTTCTGGTATATGAAAAACATGTTTTTCAATGGCAAAAATCAATGAATATTGTAAATGCACAAACAGTAATATCTCCACATTGCAAGGTGCAATTCTGAAATTCTTTGCTTTTTCCTGTTAATCCTAGCATGATGAAGATTCAAAGAGAGTGAGATGCCAGCTCCTTTCATTCAGTCAGTAGCTTCAAACATTTCTGGTATATGAAAAACGTTTTTCAATGGCAAAAATCAATGAATATTGTAAATGCACAAACAGTAATATCTCCACATTGCAAGGTGCAATTCTGAAATTTTTTGCTTTTTCCTGCTAATCCTAGCATGATAAAGAAGATTCAAAGAGTGAGATGCCAGCTCCTTTCATTCAGTCAGTAGCTTCAAACATTTCTGGTATATGAAAAACATGTTTTTCAATGGCAAAAATCAATGAATATTGTAAATGCACAAACAGTAATATCTCCACATTGCACGGTGCAATTCTGAAATTTTTAGCTTTTTCCTGTTAATCCTAGCATGATAAAGAAGATTCAAAGAGAGTGAGATGCCAGCTCCTTTCATTCAGTCAGTAGCTTCAAACATTTCTGGTATATGAAAAACATGTTTTTCAATGGCAAAAATCAATGAATATTGTAAATGCACAAACAGTAATATCTCCACATTGCAAGGTGCAATTCTGAAATTTTTTGCTTTTTCCTGCTAATCCTAGCATGATAAAGAAGATTCAAAGAGAGTGAGATGCCAGCTCCTTTCATTCAGTCAGTAGCTTCAAACATTTCTGGTATATGAAAAACATGTTTTTCAATGGCAAAAATCAATGAATATTGTAAATGCACAAACAGTAATATCTCCACATTGCACGGTGCAATTCTGAAATTTTTTGCTTTTTCCTGTTAATCCTAGCATGATAAAGAAGATTCAAAGAGTGAGATGCCAGCTCCTTTCATTCAGTCAGTAGCTTCAAACATTTCTGGTATATGAAAAACATGTTTTTCAATGGCAAAAATCAATGAATATTGTAAATGCACAAACAGTAATATCTCCACATTGCACGGTGCAATTCTGAAATTTTTAGCTTTTTCCTGTTAATCCTAGCATGATAAAGAAGATTCAAAGAGAGTGAGATGCCAGCTCCTTTCATTCAGTCAGTAGCTTCAAACATTTCTGGTATATGAAAAACATGTTTTTCAATGGCAAAAATCAATGAATATTGTAAATGCACAAACAGTAATATCTCCACATTGCAAGGTGCAATTCTGAAATTTTTTGCTTTTTCCTGCTAATCCTAGCATGATAAAGAAGATTCAAAGAGAGTGAGATGCCAGCTCCTTTCATTCAGTCAGTAGCTTCAAACATTTCTGGTATATGAAAAACATGTTTTTCAATGGCAAAAATCAATGAATATTGTAAATGCACAAACAGTAATATCTCCACATTGCACGGTGCAATTCTGAAATTTTTAGCTTTTTCCTGTTAATCCTAGCATGATAAAGAAGATTCAAAGAGAGAGAGATGCCAGCTCCTTTCATTCAGTCAGTAGCTTCAAACATTTCTGGTATATGAAAAACATGTTTTTCAATGGCAAAAATCAATGAATATTGTAAATGCACAAACAGTAATATCTCCACATTGCAAGGTGCAATTCTGAAATTTTTTGCTTTTTCCTGCTAATCCTAGCATGATAAAGAAGATTCAAAGAGAGTGAGATGCCAGCTCCTTTCATTCAGTCAGTAGCTTCAAACATTTCTGGTATATGAAAAACATGTTTTTCAATGGCAAAAATCAATGAATATTGTAAATGCACAAACAGTAATATCTCCACATTGCACGGTGCAATTCTGAAATTTTTAGCTTTTTCCTGTTAATCCTAGCATGATAAAGAAGATTCAAAGAGAGTGAGATGCCAGCTCCTTTCATTCAGTCAGTAGCTTCAAACATTTCTGGTATATGAAAAACATGTTTTTCAATGGCAAAAATCAATGAATATTGTAAATGCACAAACAGTAATATCTCCACATTGCAAGGTGCAATTCTGAAATTCTTTGCTTTTTCCTGTTAATCCTAGCATGATAAAGAAGATTCAAAGAGAGTGAGATGCCAGCTCCTTTCATTCAGTCAGTAGCTTCAAACATTTCTGGTATATGAAAAACGTTTTTCAATGGCAAAAATCAATGAATATTGTAAATGCACAAACAGTAATATCTCCACATTGCAAGGTGCAATTCTGAAATTTTTTGCTTTTTCCTGCTAATCCTAGCATGATAAAGAAGATTCAAAGAGAGTGAGATGCCAGCTCCTTTCATTCAGTCAGTAGCTTCAAACATTTCTGGTATATGAAAAACATGTTTTTCAATGGCAAAAATCAATGAATATTGTAAATGCACAAACAGTAATATCTCCACATTGCACGGTGCAATTCTGAAATTTTTAGCTTTTTCCTGTTAATCCTAGCATGATAAAGAAGATTCAAAGAGAGTGAGATGCCAGCTCCTTTCATTCAGTCAGTAGCTTCAAACATTTCTGGTATATGAAAAACATGTTTTTCAATGGCAAAAATCAATGAATATTGTAAATGCACAAACAGTAATATCTCCACATTGCAAGGTGCAATTCTGAAATTCTTTGCTTTTTCCTGTTAATCCTAGCATGATGAAGATTCAAAGAGAGTGAGATGCCAGCTCCTTTCATTCAGTCAGTAGCTTCAAACATTTCTGGTATATGAAAAACGTTTTTCAATGGCAAAAATCAATGAATATTGTAAATGCACAAACAGTAATATCTCCACATTGCAAGGTGCAATTCTGAAATTTTTTGCTTTTTCCTGCTAATCCTAGCATGATAAAGAAGATTCAAAGAGTGAGATGCCAGCTCCTTTCATTCAGTCAGTAGCTTCAAACATTTCTGGTATATGAAAAACATGTTTTTCAATGGCAAAAATCAATGAATATTGTAAATGCACAAACAGTAATATCTCCACATTGCACGGTGCAATTCTGAAATTTTTAGCTTTTTCCTGTTAATCCTAGCATGATAAAGAAGATTCAAAGAGAGTGAGATGCCAGCTCCTTTCATTCAGTCAGTAGCTTCAAACATTTCTGGTATATGAAAAACATGTTTTTCAATGGCAAAAATCAATGAATATTGTAAATGCACAAACAGTAATATCTCCACATTGCAAGGTGCAATTCTGAAATTTTTTGCTTTTTCCTGCTAATCCTAGCATGATAAAGAAGATTCAAAGAGAGTGAGATGCCAGCTCCTTTCATTCAGTCAGTAGCTTCAAACATTTCTGGTATATGAAAAACATGTTTTTCAATGGCAAAAATCAATGAATATTGTAAATGCACAAACAGTAATATCTCCACATTGCACGGTGCAATTCTGAAATTTTTTGCTTTTTCCTGTTAATCCTAGCATGATAAAGAAGATTCAAAGAGAGTGAGATGCCAGCTCCTTTCATTCAGTCAGTAGCTTCAAACATTTCTGGTATATGAAAAACATGTTTTTCAATGGCAAAAATCAATGAATATTGTAAATGCACAAACAGTAATATCTCCACATTGCACGGTGCAATTCTGAAATTTTTAGCTTTTTCCTGTTAATCCTAGCATGATAAAGAAGATTCAAAGAGAGTGAGATGCCAGCTCCTTTCATTCAGTCAGTAGCTTCAAACATTTCTGGTATATGAAAAACATGTTTTTCAATGGCAAAAATCAATGAATATTGTAAATGCACAAACAGTAATATCTCCACATTGCAAGGTGCAATTCTGAAATTTTTTGCTTTTTCCTGCTAATCCTAGCATGATAAAGAAGATTCAAAGAGAGTGAGATGCCAGCTCCTTTCATTCAGTCAGTAGCTTCAAACATTTCTGGTATATGAAAAACATGTTTTTCAATGGCAAAAATCAATGAATATTGTAAATGCACAAACAGTAATATCTCCACATTGCACGGTGCAATTCTGAAATTTTTAGCTTTTTCCTGTTAATCCTAGCATGATAAAGAAGATTCAAAGAGAGTGAGATGCCAGCTCCTTTCATTCAGTCAGTAGCTTCAAACATTTCTGGTATATGAAAAACATGTTTTTCAATGGCAAAAATCAATGAATATTGTAAATGCACAAACAGTAATATCTCCACATTGCAAGGTGCAATTCTGAAATTCTTTGCTTTTTCCTGTTAATCCTAGCATGATGAAGATTCAAAGAGAGTGAGATGCCAGCTCCTTTCATTCAGTCAGTAGCTTCAAACATTTCTGGTATATGAAAAACGTTTTTCAATGGCAAAAATCAATGAATATTGTAAATGCACAAACAGTAATATCTCCACATTGCAAGGTGCAATTCTGAAATTTTTTGCTTTTTCCTGCTAATCCTAGCATGATAAAGAAGATTCAAAGAGTGAGATGCCAGCTCCTTTCATTCAGTCAGTAGCTTCAAACATTTCTGGTATATGAAAAACATGTTTTTCAATGGCAAAAATCAATGAATATTGTAAATGCACAAACAGTAATATCTCCACATTGCACGGTGCAATTCTGAAATTTTTAGCTTTTTCCTGTTAATCCTAGCATGATAAAGAAGATTCAAAGAGAGTGAGATGCCAGCTCCTTTCATTCAGTCAGTAGCTTCAAACATTTCTGGTATATGAAAAACATGTTTTTCAATGGCAAAAATCAATGAATATTGTAAATGCACAAACAGTAATATCTCCACATTGCAAGGTGCAATTCTGAAATTTTTTGCTTTTTCCTGCTAATCCTAGCATGATAAAGAAGATTCAAAGAGAGTGAGATGCCAGCTCCTTTCATTCAGTCAGTAGCTTCAAACATTTCTGGTATATGAAAAACATGTTTTTCAATGGCAAAAATCAATGAATATTGTAAATGCACAAACAGTAATATCTCCACATTGCACGGTGCAATTCTGAAATTTTTTGCTTTTTCCTGTTAATCCTAGCATGATAAAGAAGATTCAAAGAGTGAGATGCCAGCTCCTTTCATTCAGTCAGTAGCTTCAAACATTTCTGGTATATGAAAAACATGTTTTTCAATGGCAAAAATCAATGAATATTGTAAATGCACAAACAGTAATATCTCCACATTGCACGGTGCAATTCTGAAATTTTTAGCTTTTTCCTGTTAATCCTAGCATGATAAAGAAGATTCAAAGAGAGTGAGATGCCAGCTCCTTTCATTCAGTCAGTAGCTTCAAACATTTCTGGTATATGAAAAACATGTTTTTCAATGGCAAAAATCAATGAATATTGTAAATGCACAAACAGTAATATCTCCACATTGCAAGGTGCAATTCTGAAATTTTTTGCTTTTTCCTGCTAATCCTAGCATGATAAAGAAGATTCAAAGAGAGTGAGATGCCAGCTCCTTTCATTCAGTCAGTAGCTTCAAACATTTCTGGTATATGAAAAACATGTTTTTCAATGGCAAAAATCAATGAATATTGTAAATGCACAAACAGTAATATCTCCACATTGCACGGTGCAATTCTGAAATTTTTAGCTTTTTCCTGTTAATCCTAGCATGATAAAGAAGATTCAAAGAGAGAGAGATGCCAGCTCCTTTCATTCAGTCAGTAGCTTCAAACATTTCTGGTATATGAAAAACATGTTTTTCAATGGCAAAAATCAATGAATATTGTAAATGCACAAACAGTAATATCTCCACATTGCAAGGTGCAATTCTGAAATTTTTTGCTTTTTCCTGCTAATCCTAGCATGATAAAGAAGATTCAAAGAGAGTGAGATGCCAGCTCCTTTCATTCAGTCAGTAGCTTCAAACATTTCTGGTATATGAAAAACATGTTTTTCAATGGCAAAAATCAATGAATATTGTAAATGCACAAACAGTAATATCTCCACATTGCACGGTGCAATTCTGAAATTTTTAGCTTTTTCCTGTTAATCCTAGCATGATAAAGAAGATTCAAAGAGAGTGAGATGCCAGCTCCTTTCATTCAGTCAGTAGCTTCAAACATTTCTGGTATATGAAAAACATGTTTTTCAATGGCAAAAATCAATGAATATTGTAAATGCACAAACAGTAATATCTCCACATTGCAAGGTGCAATTCTGAAATTCTTTGCTTTTTCCTGTTAATCCTAGCATGATAAAGAAGATTCAAAGAGAGTGAGATGCCAGCTCCTTTCATTCAGTCAGTAGCTTCAAACATTTCTGGTATATGAAAAACGTTTTTCAATGGCAAAAATCAATGAATATTGTAAATGCACAAACAGTAATATCTCCACATTGCAAGGTGCAATTCTGAAATTTTTTGCTTTTTCCTGCTAATCCTAGCATGATAAAGAAGATTCAAAGAGAGTGAGATGCCAGCTCCTTTCATTCAGTCAGTAGCTTCAAACATTTCTGGTATATGAAAAACATGTTTTTCAATGGCAAAAATCAATGAATATTGTAAATGCACAAACAGTAATATCTCCACATTGCACGGTGCAATTCTGAAATTTT
The DNA here is from genome assembly GCF_046119375.1 of Phyllobates terribilis. NCBI lineage: Eukaryota > Metazoa > Chordata > Amphibia > Anura > Dendrobatidae > Phyllobates > Phyllobates terribilis. The sequence continues at coordinate 22,363 of NW_027368491.1, read as the reverse complement.
TAGCTTTTTCCTGTTAATCCTAGCATGATAAAGAAGATTCAAAGAGAGTGAGATGCCAGCTCCTTTCATTCAGTCAGTAGCTTCAAACATTTCTGGTATATGAAAAACATGTTTTTCAATGGCAAAAATCAATGAATATTGTAAATGCACAAACAGTAATATCTCCACATTGCAAGGTGCAATTCTGAAATTTTTTGCTTTTTCCTGCTAATCCTAGCATGATAAAGAAGATTCAAAGAGAGTGAGATGCCAGCTCCTTTCATTCAGTCAGTAGCTTCAAACATTTCTGGTATATGAAAAACATGTTTTTCAATGGCAAAAATCAATGAATATTGTAAATGCACAAACAGTAATATCTCCACATTGCACGGTGCAATTCTGAAATTTTTTTCTTTTTCCTGTTAATCCTAGCATGATAAAGAAGATTCAAAGAGTGAGATGCCAGCTCCTTTCATTCAGTCAGTAGCTTCAAACATTTCTGGTATATGAAAAACATGTTTTTCAATGGCAAAAATCAATGAATATTGTAAATGCACAAACAGTAATATCTCCACATTGCACGGTGCAATTCTGAAATTTTTAGCTTTTTCCTGTTAATCCTAGCATGATAAAGAAGATTCAAAGAGAGTGAGATGCCAGCTCCTTTCATTCAGTCAGTAGCTTCAAACATTTCTGGTATATGAAAAACATGTTTTTCAATGGCAAAAATCAATGAATATTGTAAATGCACAAACAGTAATATCTCCACATTGCAAGGTGCAATTCTGAAATTTTTTGCTTTTTCCTGCTAATCCTAGCATGATAAAGAAGATTCAAAGAGAGTGAGATGCCAGCTCCTTTCATTCAGTCAGTAGCTTCAAACATTTCTGGTATATGAAAAACATGTTTTTCAATGGCAAAAATCAATGAATATTGTAAATGCACAAACAGTAATATCTCCACATTGCACGGTGCAATTCTGAAATTTTTTGCTTTTTCCTGTTAATCCTAGCATGATAAAGAAGATTCAAAGAGAGTGAGATGCCAGCTCCTTTCATTCAGTCAGTAGCTTCAAACATTTCTGGTATATGAAAAACATGTTTTTCAATGGCAAAAATCAATGAATATTGTAAATGCACAAACAGTAATATCTCCACATTGCACGGTGCAATTCTGAAATTTTTAGCTTTTTCCTGTTAATCCTAGCATGATAAAGAAGATTCAAAGAGAGTGAGATGCCAGCTCCTTTCATTCAGTCAGTAGCTTCAAACATTTCTGGTATATGAAAAACATGTTTTTCAATGGCAAAAATCAATGAATATTGTAAATGCACAAACAGTAATATCTCCACATTGCAAGGTGCAATTCTGAAATTTTTTGCTTTTTCCTGTAATCCTAGCATGATAAAGAAGATTCAAAGAGAGTGAGATGCCAGCTCCTTTCATTCAGTCAGTAGCTTCAAACATTTCTGGTATATGAAAAACATGTTTTTCAATGGCAAAAATCAATGAATATTGTAAATGCACAAACAGTAATATCTCCACATTGCACGGTGCAATTCTGAAATTTTTAGCTTTTTCCTGTTAATCCTAGCATGATAAAGAAGATTCAAAGAGAGTGAGATGCCAGCTCCTTTCATTCAGTCAGTAGCTTCAAACATTTCTGGTATATGAAAAACATGTTTTTCAATGGCAAAAATCAATGAATATTGTAAATGCACAAACAGTAATATCTCCACATTGCAAGGTGCAATTCTGAAATTTTTTGCTTTTTCCTGTTAATCCTAGCATGATAAGATTCAAAGAGAGTGAGATGCCAGCTCCTTTCATTCAGTCAGTAGCTTCAAACATTTCTGGTATATGAAAAACATGTTTTTCAATGGCAAAAATCAATGAATATTGTAAATGCACAAACAGTAATATCTCCACATTGCACGGTGCAATTCTGAAATTTTTAGCTTTTTCCTGTTAATCCTAGCATGATAAAGAAGATTCAAAGAGAGTGAGATGCCAGCTCCTTTCATTCAGTCAGTAGCTTCAAACATTTCTGGTATATGAAAAACATGTTTTTCAATGGCAAAAATCAATGAATATTGTAAATGCACAAACAGTAATATCTCCACATTGCAAGGTGCAATTCTGAAATTTTTTGCTTTTTCCTGTTAATCCTAGCATGATAAAGAAGATTCAAAGAGAGTGAGATGCCAGCTCCTTTCATTCAGTCAGTAGCTTCAAACATTTCTGGTATATGAAAAACATGTTTTTCAATGGCAAAAATCAATGAATATTGTAAATGCACAAACAGTAATATCTCCACATTGCAAGGTGCAATTCTGAAATTTTTTGCTTTTTCCTGTTAATCCTAGCATGATAAAGAAGATTCAAAGAGAGTGAGATGCCAGCTCCTTTCATTCAGTCAGTAGCTTCAAACATTTCTGGTATATGAAAAACATGTTTTTCAATGGCAAAAATCAATGAATATTGTAAATGCACAAACAGTAATATCTCCACATTGCAAGGTGCAATTCTGAAATTTTTTGCTTTTTCCTGCTAATCCTAGCATGATAAAGAAGATTCAAAGAGAGTGAGATGCCAGCTCCTTTCATTCAGTCAGTAGCTTCAAACATTTCTGGTATATGAAAAACATGTTTTTCAATGGCAAAAATCAATGAATATTGTAAATGCACAAACAGTAATATCTCCACATTGCACGGTGCAATTCTGAAATTTTTAGCTTTTTCCTGTTAATCCTAGCATGATAAAGAAGATTCAAAGAGAGTGAGATGCCAGCTCCTTTCATTCAGTCAGTAGCTTCAAACATTTCTGGTATATGAAAAACATGTTTTTCAATGGCAAAAATCAATGAATATTGTAAATGCACAAACAGTAATATCTCCACATTGCAAGGTGCAATTCTGAAATTTTTTGCTTTTTCCTGCTAATCCTAGCATGATAAAGAAGATTCAAAGAGAGTGAGATGCCAGCTCCTTTCATTCAGTCAGTAGCTTCAAACATTTCTGGTATATGAAAAACGTTTTTCAATGGCAAAAATCAATGAATATTGTAAATGCACAAACAGTAATATCTCCACATTGCACGGTGCAATTCTGAAATTTTTAGCTTTTTCCTGTTAATCCTAGCATGATAAAGAAGATTCAAAGAGAGTGAGATGCCAGCTCCTTTCATTCAGTCAGTAGCTTCAAACATTTCTGGTATATGAAAAACATGTTTTTCAATGGCAAAAATCAATGAATATTGTAAATGCACAAACAGTAATATCTCCACATTGCAAGGTGCAATTCTGAAATTCTTTGCTTTTTCCTGTTAATCCTAGCATGATGAAGATTCAAAGAGAGTGAGATGCCAGCTCCTTTCATTCAGTCAGTAGCTTCAAACATTTCTGGTATATGAAAAACGTTTTTCAATGGCAAAAATCAATGAATATTGTAAATGCACAAACAGTAATATCTCCACATTGCAAGGTGCAATTCTGAAATTTTTTGCTTTTTCCTGCTAATCCTAGCATGATAAAGAAGATTCAAAGAGTGAGATGCCAGCTCCTTTCATTCAGTCAGTAGCTTCAAACATTTCTGGTATATGAAAAACATGTTTTTCAATGGCAAAAATCAATGAATATTGTAAATGCACAAACAGTAATATCTCCACATTGCACGGTGCAATTCTGAAATTTTTAGCTTTTTCCTGTTAATCCTAGCATGATAAAGAAGATTCAAAGAGAGTGAGATGCCAGCTCCTTTCATTCAGTCAGTAGCTTCAAACATTTCTGGTATATGAAAAACATGTTTTTCAATGGCAAAAATCAATGAATATTGTAAATGCACAAACAGTAATATCTCCACATTGCAAGGTGCAATTCTGAAATTTTTTGCTTTTTCCTGCTAATCCTAGCATGATAAAGAAGATTCAAAGAGAGTGAGATGCCAGCTCCTTTCATTCAGTCAGTAGCTTCAAACATTTCTGGTATATGAAAAACATGTTTTTCAATGGCAAAAATCAATGAATATTGTAAATGCACAAACAGTAATATCTCCACATTGCACGGTGCAATTCTGAAATTTTTTGCTTTTTCCTGTTAATCCTAGCATGATAAAGAAGATTCAAAGAGTGAGATGCCAGCTCCTTTCATTCAGTCAGTAGCTTCAAACATTTCTGGTATATGAAAAACATGTTTTTCAATGGCAAAAATCAATGAATATTGTAAATGCACAAACAGTAATATCTCCACATTGCACGGTGCAATTCTGAAATTTTTAGCTTTTTCCTGTTAATCCTAGCATGATAAAGAAGATTCAAAGAGAGTGAGATGCCAGCTCCTTTCATTCAGTCAGTAGCTTCAAACATTTCTGGTATATGAAAAACATGTTTTTCAATGGCAAAAATCAATGAATATTGTAAATGCACAAACAGTAATATCTCCACATTGCAAGGTGCAATTCTGAAATTTTTTGCTTTTTCCTGCTAATCCTAGCATGATAAAGAAGATTCAAAGAGAGTGAGATGCCAGCTCCTTTCATTCAGTCAGTAGCTTCAAACATTTCTGGTATATGAAAAACATGTTTTTCAATGGCAAAAATCAATGAATATTGTAAATGCACAAACAGTAATATCTCCACATTGCACGGTGCAATTCTGAAATTTTTAGCTTTTTCCTGTTAATCCTAGCATGATAAAGAAGATTCAAAGAGAGTGAGATGCCAGCTCCTTTCATTCAGTCAGTAGCTTCAAACATTTCTGGTATATGAAAAACATGTTTTTCAATGGCAAAAATCAATGAATATTGTAAATGCACAAACAGTAATATCTCCACATTGCAAGGTGCAATTCTGAAATTTTTTGCTTTTTCCTGCTAATCCTAGCATGATAAAGAAGATTCAAAGAGAGTGAGATGCCAGCTCCTTTCATTCAGTCAGTAGCTTCAAACATTTCTGGTATATGAAAAACATGTTTTTCAATGGCAAAAATCAATGAATATTGTAAATGCACAAACAGTAATATCTCCACATTGCACGGTGCAATTCTGAAATTTTTAGCTTTTTCCTGTTAATCCTAGCATGATAAAGAAGATTCAAAGAGAGTGAGATGCCAGCTCCTTTCATTCAGTCAGTAGCTTCAAACATTTCTGGTATATGAAAAACATGTTTTTCAATGGCAAAAATCAATGAATATTGTAAATGCACAAACAGTAATATCTCCACATTGCAAGGTGCAATTCTGAAATTCTTTGCTTTTTCCTGTTAATCCTAGCATGATAAAGAAGATTCAAAGAGAGTGAGATGCCAGCTCCTTTCATTCAGTCAGTAGCTTCAAACATTTCTGGTATATGAAAAACGTTTTTCAATGGCAAAAATCAATGAATATTGTAAATGCACAAACAGTAATATCTCCACATTGCAAGGTGCAATTCTGAAATTTTTTGCTTTTTCCTGCTAATCCTAGCATGATAAAGAAGATTCAAAGAGAGTGAGATGCCAGCTCCTTTCATTCAGTCAGTAGCTTCAAACATTTCTGGTATATGAAAAACATGTTTTTCAATGGCAAAAATCAATGAATATTGTAAATGCACAAACAGTAATATCTCCACATTGCACGGTGCAATTCTGAAATTTTTAGCTTTTTCCTGTTAATCCTAGCATGATAAAGAAGATTCAAAGAGAGTGAGATGCCAGCTCCTTTCATTCAGTCAGTAGCTTCAAACATTTCTGGTATATGAAAAACATGTTTTTCAATGGCAAAAATCAATGAATATTGTAAATGCACAAACAGTAATATCTCCACATTGCAAGGTGCAATTCTGAAATTTTTTGCTTTTTCCTGCTAATCCTAGCATGATAAAGAAGATTCAAAGAGAGTGAGATGCCAGCTCCTTTCATTCAGTCAGTAGCTTCAAACATTTCTGGTATATGAAAAACATGTTTTTCAATGGCAAAAATCAATGAATATTGTAAATGCACAAACAGTAATATCTCCACATTGCACGGTGCAATTCTGAAATTTTTTGCTTTTTCCTGTTAATCCTAGCATGATAAAGAAGATTCAAAGAGTGAGATGCCAGCTCCTTTCATTCAGTCAGTAGCTTCAAACATTTCTGGTATATGAAAAACATGTTTTTCAATGGCAAAAATCAATGAATATTGTAAATGCACAAACAGTAATATCTCCACATTGCACGGTGCAATTCTGAAATTTTTAGCTTTTTCCTGTTAATCCTAGCATGATAAAGAAGATTCAAAGAGAGTGAGATGCCAGCTCCTTTCATTCAGTCAGTAGCTTCAAACATTTCTGGTATATGAAAAACATGTTTTTCAATGGCAAAAATCAATGAATATTGTAAATGCACAAACAGTAATATCTCCACATTGCAAGGTGCAATTCTGAAATTTTTTGCTTTTTCCTGTTAATCCTAGCATGATAAGATTCAAAGAGAGTGAGATGCCAGCTCCTTTCATTCAGTCAGTAGCTTCAAACATTTCTGGTATATGAAAAACATGTTTTTCAATGGCAAAAATCAATGAATATTGTAAATGCACAAACAGTAATATCTCCACATTGCAAGGTGCAATTCTGAAATTTTTAGCTTTTTCCTGTTAATCCTAGCATGATAAAGAAGATTCAAAGAGAGTGAGATGCCAGCTCCTTTCATTCAGTCAGTAGCTTCAAACATTTCTGGTATATGAAAAACATGTTTTTCAATGGCAAAAATCAATGAATATTGTAAATGCACAAACAGTAATATCTCCACATTGCAAGGTGCAATTCTGAAATTTTTTGCTTTTTCCTGCTAATCCTAGCATGATAAAGAAGATTCAAAGAGAGTGAGATGCCAGCTCCTTTCATTCAGTCAGTAGCTTCAAACATTTCTGGTATATGAAAAACATGTTTTTCAATGGCAAAAATCAATGAATATTGTAAATGCACAAACAGTAATATCTCCACATTGCACGGTGCAATTCTGAAATTTTTTGCTTTTTCCTGTTAATCCTAGCATGATAAAGAAGATTCAAAGAGAGTGAGATGCCAGCTCCTTTCATTCAGTCAGTAGCTTCAAACATTTCTGGTATATGAAAAACATGTTTTTCAATGGCAAAAATCAATGAATATTGTAAATGCACAAACAGTAATATCTCCACATTGCACGGTGCAATTCTGAAATTTTTAGCTTTTTCCTGTTAATCCTAGCATGATAAAGAAGATTCAAAGAGAGTGAGATGCCAGCTCCTTTCATTCAGTCAGTAGCTTCAAACATTTCTGGTATATGAAAAACATGTTTTTCAATGGCAAAAATCAATGAATATTGTAAATGCACAAACAGTAATATCTCCACATTGCAAGGTGCAATTCTGAAATTTTTTGCTTTTTCCTGCTAATCCTAGCATGATAAAGAAGATTCAAAGAGAGTGAGATGCCAGCTCCTTTCATTCAGTCAGTAGCTTCAAACATTTCTGGTATATGAAAAACATGTTTTTCAATGGCAAAAATCAATGAATATTGTAAATGCACAAACAGTAATATCTCCACATTGCACGGTGCAATTCTGAAATTTTTAGCTTTTTCCTGTTAATCCTAGCATGATAAAGAAGATTCAAAGAGAGTGAGATGCCAGCTCCTTTCATTCAGTCAGTAGCTTCAAACATTTCTGGTATATGAAAAACATGTTTTTCAATGGCAAAAATCAATGAATATTGTAAATGCACAAACAGTAATATCTCCACATTGCAAGGTGCAATTCTGAAATTTTTTGCTTTTTCCTGTTAATCCTAGCATGATAAGATTCAAAGAGAGTGAGATGCCAGCTCCTTTCATTCAGTCAGTAGCTTCAAACATTTCTGGTATATGAAAAACATGTTTTTCAATGGCAAAAATCAATGAATATTGTAAATGCACAAACAGTAATATCTCCACATTGCACGGTGCAATTCTGAAATTTTTAGCTTTTTCCTGTTAATCCTAGCATGATAAAGAAGATTCAAAGAGAGTGAGATGCCAGCTCCTTTCATTCAGTCAGTAGCTTCAAACATTTCTGGTATATGAAAAACATGTTTTTCAATGGCAAAAATCAATGAATATTGTAAATGCACAAACAGTAATATCTCCACATTGCAAGGTGCAATTCTGAAATTTTTTGCTTTTTCCTGCTAATCCTAGCATGATAAAGAAGATTCAAAGAGAGTGAGATGCCAGCTCCTTTCATTCAGTCAGTAGCTTCAAACATTTCTGGTATATGAAAAACATGTTTTTCAATGGCAAAAATCAATGAATATTGTAAATGCACAAACAGTAATATCTCCACATTGCACGGTGCAATTCTGAAATTTTTAGCTTTTTCCTGTTAATCCTAGCATGATAAAGAAGATTCAAAGAGAGTGAGATGCCAGCTCCTTTCATTCAGTCAGTAGCTTCAAACATTTCTGGTATATGAAAAACATGTTTTTCAATGGCAAAAATCAATGAATATTGTAAATGCACAAACAGTAATATCTCCACATTGCAAGGTGCAATTCTGAAATTCTTTGCTTTTTCCTGTTAATCCTAGCATGATAAAGAAGATTCAAAGAGAGTGAGATGCCAGCTCCTTTCATTCAGTCAGTAGCTTCAAACATTTCTGGTATATGAAAAACGTTTTTCAATGGCAAAAATCAATGAATATTGTAAATGCACAAACAGTAATATCTCCACATTGCAAGGTGCAATTCTGAAATTTTTTGCTTTTTCCTGCTAATCCTAGCATGATAAAGAAGATTCAAAGAGAGTGAGATGCCAGCTCCTTTCATTCAGTCAGTAGCTTCAAACATTTCTGGTATATGAAAAACATGTTTTTCAATGGCAAAAATCAATGAATATTGTAAATGCACAAACAGTAATATCTCCACATTGCACGGTGCAATTCTGAAATTTTTAGCTTTTTCCTGTTAATCCTAGCATGATAAAGAAGATTCAAAGAGAGTGAGATGCCAGCTCCTTTCATTCAGTCAGTAGCTTCAAACATTTCTGGTATATGAAAAACGTTTTTCAATGGCAAAAATCAATGAATATTGTAAATGCACAAACAGTAATATCTCCACATTGCAAGGTGCAATTCTGAAATTTTTTGCTTTTTCCTGCTAATCCTAGCATGATAAAGAAGATTCAAAGAGAGTGAGATGCCAGCTCCTTTCATTCAGTCAGTAGCTTCAAACATTTCTGGTATATGAAAAACATGTTTTTCAATGGCAAAAATCAATGAATATTGTAAATGCACAAACAGTAATATCTCCACATTGCACGGTGCAATTCTGAAATTTTTTGCTTTTTCCTGTTAATCCTAGCATGATAAAGAAGATTCAAAGAGTGAGATGCCAGCTCCTTTCATTCAGTCAGTAGCTTCAAACATTTCTGGTATATGAAAAACATGTTTTTCAATGGCAAAAATCAATGAATATTGTAAATGCACAAACAGTAATATCTCCACATTGCACGGTGCAATTCTGAAATTTTTAGCTTTTTCCTGTTAATCCTAGCATGATAAAGAAGATTCAAAGAGAGTGAGATGCCAGCTCCTTTCATTCAGTCAGTAGCTTCAAACATTTCTGGTATATGAAAAACATGTTTTTCAATGGCAAAAATCAATGAATATTGTAAATGCACAAACAGTAATATCTCCACATTGCAAGGTGCAATTCTGAAATTTTTTGCTTTTTCCTGCTAATCCTAGCATGATAAAGAAGATTCAAAGAGAGTGAGATGCCAGCTCCTTTCATTCAGTCAGTAGCTTCAAACATTTCTGGTATATGAAAAACATGTTTTTCAATGGCAAAAATCAATGAATATTGTAAATGCACAAACAGTAATATCTCCACATTGCACGGTGCAATTCTGAAATTTTTTGCTTTTTCCTGTTAATCCTAGCATGATAAAGAAGATTCAAAGAGAGTGAGATGCCAGCTCCTTTCATTCAGTCAGTAGCTTCAAACATTTCTGGTATATGAAAAACATGTTTTTCAATGGCAAAAATCAATGAATATTGTAAATGCACAAACAGTAATATCTCCACATTGCACGGTGCAATTCTGAAATTTTTAGCTTTTTCCTGTTAATCCTAGCATGATAAAGAAGATTCAAAGAGAGTGAGATGCCAGCTCCTTTCATTCAGTCAGTAGCTTCAAACATTTCTGGTATATGAAAAACATGTTTTTCAATGGCAAAAATCAATGAATATTGTAAATGCACAAACAGTAATATCTCCACATTGCAAGGTGCAATTCTGAAATTTTTTGCTTTTTCCTGCTAATCCTAGCATGATAAAGAAGATTCAAAGAGAGTGAGATGCCAGCTCCTTTCATTCAGTCAGTAGCTTCAAACATTTCTGGTATATGAAAAACATGTTTTTCAATGGCAAAAATCAATGAATATTGTAAATGCACAAACAGTAATATCTCCACATTGCACGGTGCAATTCTGAAATTTTTAGCTTTTTCCTGTTAATCCTAGCATGATAAAGAAGATTCAAAGAGAGTGAGATGCCAGCTCCTTTCATTCAGTCAGTAGCTTCAAACATTTCTGGTATATGAAAAACATGTTTTTCAATGGCAAAAATCAATGAATATTGTAAATGCACAAACAGTAATATCTCCACATTGCAAGGTGCAATTCTGAAATTCTTTGCTTTTTCCTGTTAATCCTAGCATGATGAAGATTCAAAGAGAGTGAGATGCCAGCTCCTTTCATTCAGTCAGTAGCTTCAAACATTTCTGGTATATGAAAAACGTTTTTCAATGGCAAAAATCAATGAATATTGTAAATGCACAAACAGTAATATCTCCACATTGCAAGGTGCAATTCTGAAATTTTTTGCTTTTTCCTGCTAATCCTAGCATGATAAAGAAGATTCAAAGAGTGAGATGCCAGCTCCTTTCATTCAGTCAGTAGCTTCAAACATTTCTGGTATATGAAAAACATGTTTTTCAATGGCAAAAATCAATGAATATTGTAAATGCACAAACAGTAATATCTCCACATTGCACGGTGCAATTCTGAAATTCTTTGCTTTTTCCTGTTAATCCTAGCATGATGAAGATTCAAAGAGAGTGAGATGCCAGCTCCTTTCATTCAGTCAGTAGCTTCAAACATTTCTGGTATATGAAAAACGTTTTTCAATGGCAAAAATCAATGAATATTGTAAATGCACAAACAGTAATATCTCCACATTGCAAGGTGCAATTCTGAAATTTTTTGCTTTTTCCTGCTAATCCTAGCATGATAAAGAAGATTCAAAGAGTGAGATGCCAGCTCCTTTCATTCAGTCAGTAGCTTCAAACATTTCTGGTATATGAAAAACATGTTTTTCAATGGCAAAAATCAATGAATATTGTAAATGCACAAACAGTAATATCTCCACATTGCACGGTGCAATTCTGAAATTTTTAGCTTTTTCCTGTTAATCCTAGCATGATAAAGAAGATTCAAAGAGAGTGAGATGCCAGCTCCTTTCATTCAGTCAGTAGCTTCAAACATTTCTGGTATATGAAAAACATGTTTTTCAATGGCAAAAATCAATGAATATTGTAAATGCACAAACAGTAATATCTCCACATTGCAAGGTGCAATTCTGAAATTCTTTGCTTTTTCCTGTTAATCCTAGCATGATAAAGAAGATTCAAAGAGAGTGAGATGCCAGCTCCTTTCATTCAGTCAGTAGCTTCAAACATTTCTGGTATATGAAAAACGTTTTTCAATGGCAAAAATCAATGAATATTGTAAATGCACAAACAGTAATATCTCCACATTGCAAGGTGCAATTCTGAAATTTTTTGCTTTTTCCTGCTAATCCTAGCATGATAAAGAAGATTCAAAGAGAGTGAGATGCCAGCTCCTTTCATTCAGTCAGTAGCTTCAAACATTTCTGGTATATGAAAAACATGTTTTTCAATGGCAAAAATCAATGAATATTGTAAATGCACAAACAGTAATATCTCCACATTGCACGGTGCAATTCTGAAATTTTTAGCTTTTTCCTGTTAATCCTAGCATGATAAAGAAGATTCAAAGAGAGTGAGATGCCAGCTCCTTTCATTCAGTCAGTAGCTTCAAACATTTCTGGTATATGAAAAACATGTTTTTCAATGGCAAAAATCAATGAATATTGTAAATGCACAAACAGTAATATCTCCACATTGCAAGGTGCAATTCTGAAATTTTTTGCTTTTTCCTGCTAATCCTAGCATGATAAAGAAGATTCAAAGAGAGTGAGATGCCAGCTCCTTTCATTCAGTCAGTAGCTTCAAACATTTCTGGTATATGAAAAACATGTTTTTCAATGGCAAAAATCAATGAATATTGTAAATGCACAAACAGTAATATCTCCACATTGCACGGTGCAATTCTGAAATTTTTTGCTTTTTCCTGTTAATCCTAGCATGATAAAGAAGATTCAAAGAGTGAGATGCCAGCTCCTTTCATTCAGTCAGTAGCTTCAAACATTTCTGGTATATGAAAAACATGTTTTTCAATGGCAAAAATCAATGAATATTGTAAATGCACAAACAGTAATATCTCCACATTGCACGGTGCAATTCTGAAATTTTTAGCTTTTTCCTGTTAATCCTAGCATGATAAAGAAGATTCAAAGAGAGTGAGATGCCAGCTCCTTTCATTCAGTCAGTAGCTTCAAACATTTCTGGTATATGAAAAACATGTTTTTCAATGGCAAAAAAATCAATGAATATTGTAAATGCACAAACAGTAATATCTCCACATTGCAAGGTGCAATTCTGAAATTTTTTGCTTTTTCCTGCTAATCCTAGCATGATAAAGAAGATTCAAAGAGAGTGAGATGCCAGCTCCTTTCATTCAGTCAGTAGCTTCAAACATTTCTGGTATATGAAAAACATGTTTTTCAATGGCAAAAATCAATGAATATTGTAAATGCACAAACAGTAATATCTCCACATTGCACGGTGCAATTCTGAAATTTTTAGCTTTTTCCTGTTAATCCTAGCATGATAAAGAAGATTCAAAGAGAGTGAGATGCCAGCTCCTTTCATTCAGTCAGTAGCTTCAAACATTTCTGGTATATGAAAAACATGTTTTTCAATGGCAAAAATCAATGAATATTGTAAATGCACAAACAGTAATATCTCCACATTGCAAGGTGCAATTCTGAAATTCTTTGCTTTTTCCTGTTAATCCTAGCATGATGAAGATTCAAAGAGAGTGAGATGCCAGCTCCTTTCATTCAGTCAGTAGCTTCAAACATTTCTGGTATATGAAAAACGTTTTTCAATGGCAAAAATCAATGAATATTGTAAATGCACAAACAGTAATATCTCCACATTGCAAGGTGCAATTCTGAAATTTTTTGCTTTTTCCTGCTAATCCTAGCATGATAAAGAAGATTCAAAGAGTGAGATGCCAGCTCCTTTCATTCAGTCAGTAGCTTCAAACATTTCTGGTATATGAAAAACATGTTTTTCAATGGCAAAAATCAATGAATATTGTAAATGCACAAACAGTAATATCTCCACATTGCACGGTGCAATTCTGAAATTCTTTGCTTTTTCCTGTTAATCCTAGCATGATGAAGATTCAAAGAGAGTGAGATGCCAGCTCCTTTCATTCAGTCAGTAGCTTCAAACATTTCTGGTATATGAAAAACGTTTTTCAATGGCAAAAATCAATGAATATTGTAAATGCACAAACAGTAATATCTCCACATTGCAAGGTGCAATTCTGAAATTTTTTGCTTTTTCCTGCTAATCCTAGCATGATAAAGAAGATTCAAAGAGTGAGATGCCAGCTCCTTTCATTCAGTCAGTAGCTTCAAACATTTCTGGTATATGAAAAACATGTTTTTCAATGGCAAAAATCAATGAATATTGTAAATGCACAAACAGTAATATCTCCACATTGCACGGTGCAATTCTGAAATTTTAGCTTTTTCCTGTTAATCCTAGCATGATAAAGAAGATTCAAAGAGAGTGAGATGCCAGCTCCTTTCATTCAGTCAGTAGCTTCAAACATTTCTGGTATATGAAAAACATGTTTTTCAATGGCAAAAATCAATGAATATTGTAAATGCACAAACAGTAATATCTCCACATTGCAAGGTGCAATTCTGAAATTCTTTGCTTTTTCCTGTTAATCCTAGCATGATAAAGAAGATTCAAAGAGAGTGAGATGCCAGCTCCTTTCATTCAGTCAGTAGCTTCAAACATTTCTGGTATATGAAAAACGTTTTTCAATGGCAAAAATCAATGAATATTGTAAATGCACAAACAGTAATATCTCCACATTGCAAGGTGCAATTCTGAATTTTTTTGCTTTTTCCTGCTAATCCTAGCATGATAAAGAAGATTCAAAGAGAGTGAGATGCCAGCTCCTTTCATTCAGTCAGTAGCTTCAAACATTTCTGGTATATGAAAAACATGTTTTTCAATGGCAAAAATCAATGAATATTGTAAATGCACAAACAGTAATATCTCCACATTGCACGGTGCAATTCTGAAATTTTTAGCTTTTTCCTGTTAATCCTAGCATGATAAAGAAGATTCAAAGAGAGTGAGATGCCAGCTCCTTTCATTCAGTCAGTAGCTTCAAACATTTCTGGTATATGAAAAACATGTTTTTCAATGGCAAAAATCAATGAATATTGTAAATGCACAAACAGTAATATCTCCACATTGCAAGGTGCAATTCTGAAATTTTTTGCTTTTTCCTGCTAATCCTAGCATGATAAAGAAGATTCAAAGAGAGTGAGATGCCAGCTCCTTTCATTCAGTCAGTAGCTTCAAACATTTCTGGTATATGAAAAACATGTTTTTCAATGGCAAAAATCAATGAATATTGTAAATGCACAAACAGTAATATCTCCACATTGCACGGTGCAATTCTGAAATTTTTTGCTTTTTCCTGTTAATCCTAGCATGATAAAGAAGATTCAAAGAGTGAGATGCCAGCTCCTTTCATTCAGTCAGTAGCTTCAAACATTTCTGGTATATGAAAAACATGTTTTTCAATGGCAAAAATCAATGAATATTGTAAATGCACAAACAGTAATATCTCCACATTGCACGGTGCAATTCTGAAATTTTTAGCTTTTTCCTGTTAATCCTAGCATGATAAAGAAGATTCAAAGAGAGTGAGATGCCAGCTCCTTTCATTCAGTCAGTAGCTTCAAACATTTCTGGTATATGAAAAACATGTTTTTCAATGGCAAAAATCAATGAATATTGTAAATGCACAAACAGTAATATCTCCACATTGCAAGGTGCAATTCTGAAATTTTTTGCTTTTTCCTGCTAATCCTAGCATGATAAAGAAGATTCAAAGAGAGTGAGATGCCAGCTCCTTTCATTCAGTCAGTAGCTTCAAACATTTCTGGTATATGAAAAACATGTTTTTCAATGGCAAAAATCAATGAATATTGTAAATGCACAAACAGTAATATCTCCACATTGCACGGTGCAATTCTGAAATTTTTTGCTTTTTCCTGTTAATCCTAGCATGATAAAGAAGATTCAAAGAGAGTGAGATGCCAGCTCCTTTCATTCAGTCAGTAGCTTCAAACATTTCTGGTATATGAAAAACATGTTTTTCAATGGCAAAAATCAATGAATATTGTAAATGCACAAACAGTAATATCTCCACATTGCACGGTGCAATTCTGAAATTTTTAGCTTTTTCCTGTTAATCCTAGCATGATAAAGAAGATTCAAAGAGAGTGAGATGCCAGCTCCTTTCATTCAGTCAGTAGCTTCAAACATTTCTGGTATATGAAAAACATGTTTTTCAATGGCAAAAATCAATGAATATTGTAAATGCACAAACAGTAATATCTCCACATTGCAAGGTGCAATTCTGAAATTTTTTGCTTTTTCCTGTTAATCCTAGCATGATAAGATTCAAAGAGAGTGAGATGCCAGCTCCTTTCATTCAGTCAGTAGCTTCAAACATTTCTGGTATATGAAAAACATGTTTTTCAATGGCAAAAATCAATGAATATTGTAAATGCACAAACAGTAATATCTCCACATTGCACGGTGCAATTCTGAAATTTTTAGCTTTTTCCTGTTAATCCTAGCATGATAAAGAAGATTCAAAGAGAGTGAGATGCCAGCTCCTTTCATTCAGTCAGTAGCTTCAAACATTTCTGGTATATGAAAAACATGTTTTTCAATGGCAAAAATCAATGAATATTGTAAATGCACAAACAGTAATATCTCCACATTGCAAGGTGCAATTCTGAAATTTTTTGCTTTTTCCTGCTAATCCTAGCATGATAAAGAAGATTCAAAGAGAGTGAGATGCCAGCTCCTTTCATTCAGTCAGTAGCTTCAAACATTTCTGGTATATGAAAAACATGTTTTTCAATGGCAAAAATCAATGAATATTGTAAATGCACAAACAGTAATATCTCCACATTGCACGGTGCAATTCTGAAATTTTTAGCTTTTTCCTGTTAATCCTAGCATGATAAAGAAGATTCAAAGAGAGTGAGATGCCAGCTCCTTTCATTCAGTCAGTAGCTTCAAACATTTCTGGTATATGAAAAACATGTTTTTCAATGGCAAAAATCAATGAATATTGTAAATGCACAAACAGTAATATCTCCACATTGCAAGGTGCAATTCTGAAATTCTTTGCTTTTTCCTGTTAATCCTAGCATGATAAAGAAGATTCAAAGAGAGTGAGATGCCAGCTCCTTTCATTCAGTCAGTAGCTTCAAACATTTCTGGTATATGAAAAACGTTTTTCAATGGCAAAAATCAATGAATATTGTAAATGCACAAACAGTAATATCTCCACATTGCAAGGTGCAATTCTGAAATTTTTTGCTTTTTCCTGCTAATCCTAGCATGATAAAGAAGATTCAAAGAGAGTGAGATGCCAGCTCCTTTCATTCAGTCAGTAGCTTCAAACATTTCTGGTATATGAAAAACATGTTTTTCAATGGCAAAAATCAATGAATATTGTAAATGCACAAACAGTAATATCTCCACATTGCACGGTGCAATTCTGAAATTTTTAGCTTTTTCCTGTTAATCCTAGCATGATAAAGAAGATTCAAAGAGAGTGAGATGCCAGCTCCTTTCATTCAGTCAGTAGCTTCAAACATTTCTGGTATATGAAAAACGTTTTTCAATGGCAAAAATCAATGAATATTGTAAATGCACAAACAGTAATATCTCCACATTGCAAGGTGCAATTCTGAAATTTTTTGCTTTTTCCTGCTAATCCTAGCATGATAAAGAAGATTCAAAGAGAGTGAGATGCCAGCTCCTTTCATTCAGTCAGTAGCTTCAAACATTTCTGGTATATGAAAAACATGTTTTTCAATGGCAAAAATCAATGAATATTGTAAATGCACAAACAGTAATATCTCCACATTGCACGGTGCAATTCTGAAATTTTTTGCTTTTTCCTGTTAATCCTAGCATGATAAAGAAGATTCAAAGAGTGAGATGCCAGCTCCTTTCATTCAGTCAGTAGCTTCAAACATTTCTGGTATATGAAAAACATGTTTTTCAATGGCAAAAATCAATGAATATTGTAAATGCACAAACAGTAATATCTCCACATTGCACGGTGCAATTCTGAAATTTTTAGCTTTTTCCTGTTAATCCTAGCATGATAAAGAAGATTCAAAGAGAGTGAGATGCCAGCTCCTTTCATTCAGTCAGTAGCTTCAAACATTTCTGGTATATGAAAAACATGTTTTTCAATGGCAAAAATCAATGAATATTGTAAATGCACAAACAGTAATATCTCCACATTGCAAGGTGCAATTCTGAAATTTTTTGCTTTTTCCTGCTAATCCTAGCATGATAAAGAAGATTCAAAGAGAGTGAGATGCCAGCTCCTTTCATTCAGTCAGTAGCTTCAAACATTTCTGGTATATGAAAAACATGTTTTTCAATGGCAAAAATCAATGAATATTGTAAATGCACAAACAGTAATATCTCCACATTGCACGGTGCAATTCTGAAATTTTTTGCTTTTTCCTGTTAATCCTAGCATGATAAAGAAGATTCAAAGAGAGTGAGATGCCAGCTCCTTTCATTCAGTCAGTAGCTTCAAACATTTCTGGTATATGAAAAACATGTTTTTCAATGGCAAAAATCAATGAATATTGTAAATGCACAAACAGTAATATCTCCACATTGCACGGTGCAATTCTGAAATTTTTAGCTTTTTCCTGTTAATCCTAGCATGATAAAGAAGATTCAAAGAGAGTGAGATGCCAGCTCCTTTCATTCAGTCAGTAGCTTCAAACATTTCTGGTATATGAAAAACATGTTTTTCAATGGCAAAAATCAATGAATATTGTAAATGCACAAACAGTAATATCTCCACATTGCAAGGTGCAATTCTGAAATTTTTTGCTTTTTCCTGCTAATCCTAGCATGATAAAGAAGATTCAAAGAGAGTGAGATGCCAGCTCCTTTCATTCAGTCAGTAGCTTCAAACATTTCTGGTATATGAAAAACATGTTTTTCAATGGCAAAAATCAATGAATATTGTAAATGCACAAACAGTAATATCTCCACATTGCACGGTGCAATTCTGAAATTTTTAGCTTTTTCCTGTTAATCCTAGCATGATAAAGAAGATTCAAAGAGAGTGAGATGCCAGCTCCTTTCATTCAGTCAGTAGCTTCAAACATTTCTGGTATATGAAAAACATGTTTTTCAATGGCAAAAATCAATGAATATTGTAAATGCACAAACAGTAATATCTCCACATTGCAAGGTGCAATTCTGAAATTCTTTGCTTTTTCCTGTTTAATCCTAGCATGATGAAGATTCAAAGAGAGTGAGATGCCAGCTCCTTTCATTCAGTCAGTAGCTTCAAACATTTCTGGTATATGAAAAACGTTTTTCAATGGCAAAAATCAATGAATATTGTAAATGCACAAACAGTAATATCTCCACATTGCAAGGTGCAATTCTGAAATTTTTTGCTTTTTCCTGCTAATCCTAGCATGATAAAGAAGATTCAAAGAGTGAGATGCCAGCTCCTTTCATTCAGTCAGTAGCTTCAAACATTTCTGGTATATGAAAAACATGTTTTTCAATGGCAAAAATCAATGAATATTGTAAATGCACAAACAGTAATATCTCCACATTGCACGGTGCAATTCTGAAATTCTTTGCTTTTTCCTGTTAATCCTAGCATGATGAAGATTCAAAGAGAGTGAGATGCCAGCTCCTTTCATTCAGTCAGTAGCTTCAAACATTTCTGGTATATGAAAAACGTTTTTCAATGGCAAAAATCAATGAATATTGTAAATGCACAAACAGTAATATCTCCACATTGCAAGGTGCAATTCTGAAATTTTTTGCTTTTTCCTGCTAATCCTAGCATGATAAAGAAGATTCAAAGAGTGAGATGCCAGCTCCTTTCATTCAGTCAGTAGCTTCAAACATTTCTGGTATATGAAAAACATGTTTTTCAATGGCAAAAATCAATGAATATTGTAAATGCACAAACAGTAATATCTCCACATTGCACGGTGCAATTCTGAAATTTTTAGCTTTTTCCTGTTAATCCTAGCATGATAAAGAAGATTCAAAGAGAGTGAGATGCCAGCTCCTTTCATTCAGTCAGTAGCTTCAAACATTTCTGGTATATGAAAAACATGTTTTTCAATGGCAAAAATCAATGAATATTGTAAATGCACAAACAGTAATATCTCCACATTGCAAGGTGCAATTCTGAAATTCTTTGCTTTTTCCTGTTAATCCTAGCATGATAAAGAAGATTCAAAGAGAGTGAGATGCCAGCTCCTTTCATTCAGTCAGTAGCTTCAAACATTTCTGGTATATGAAAAACGTTTTTCAATGGCAAAAATCAATGAATATTGTAAATGCACAAACAGTAATATCTCCACATTGCAAGGTGCAATTCTGAAATTTTTTGCTTTTTCCTGCTAATCCTAGCATGATAAAGAAGATTCAAAGAGAGTGAGATGCCAGCTCCTTTCATTCAGTCAGTAGCTTCAAACATTTCTGGTATATGAAAAACATGTTTTTCAATGGCAAAAATCAATGAATATTGTAAATGCACAAACAGTAATATCTCCACATTGCACGGTGCAATTCTGAAATTTTTAGCTTTTTCCTGTTAATCCTAGCATGATAAAGAAGATTCAAAGAGAGTGAGATGCCAGCTCCTTTCATTCAGTCAGTAGCTTCAAACATTTCTGGTATATGAAAAACATGTTTTTCAATGGCAAAAATCAATGAATATTGTAAATGCACAAACAGTAATATCTCCACATTGCAAGGTGCAATTCTGAAATTTTTTGCTTTTTCCTGCTAATCCTAGCATGATAAAGAAGATTCAAAGAGAGTGAGATGCCAGCTCCTTTCATTCAGTCAGTAGCTTCAAACATTTCTGGTATATGAAAAACATGTTTTTCAATGGCAAAAATCAATGAATATTGTAAATGCACAAACAGTAATATCTCCACATTGCACGGTGCAATTCTGAAATTTTTTGCTTTTTCCTGTTAATCCTAGCATGATAAAGAAGATTCAAAGAGTGAGATGCCAGCTCCTTTCATTCAGTCAGTAGCTTCAAACATTTCTGGTATATGAAAAACATGTTTTTCAATGGCAAAAATCAATGAATATTGTAAATGCACAAACAGTAATATCTCCACATTGCACGGTGCAATTCTGAAATTTTTAGCTTTTTCCTGTTAATCCTAGCATGATAAAGAAGATTCAAAGAGAGTGAGATGCCAGCTCCTTTCATTCAGTCAGTAGCTTCAAACATTTCTGGTATATGAAAAACATGTTTTTCAATGGCAAAAATCAATGAATATTGTAAATGCACAAACAGTAATATCTCCACATTGCAAGGTGCAATTCTGAAATTTTTTGCTTTTTCCTGCTAATCCTAGCATGATAAAGAAGATTCAAAGAGAGTGAGATGCCAGCTCCTTTCATTCAGTCAGTAGCTTCAAACATTTCTGGTATATGAAAAACATGTTTTTCAATGGCAAAAATCAATGAATATTGTAAATGCACAAACAGTAATATCTCCACATTGCACGGTGCAATTCTGAAATTTTTTGCTTTTTCCTGTTAATCCTAGCATGATAAAGAAGATTCAAAGAGAGTGAGATGCCAGCTCCTTTCATTCAGTCAGTAGCTTCAAACATTTCTGGTATATGAAAAACATGTTTTTCAATGGCAAAAATCAATGAATATTGTAAATGCACAAACAGTAATATCTCCACATTGCACGGTGCAATTCTGAAATTTTTAGCTTTTTCCTGTTAATCCTAGCATGATAAAGAAGATTCAAAGAGAGTGAGATGCCAGCTCCTTTCATTCAGTCAGTAGCTTCAAACATTTCTGGTATATGAAAAACATGTTTTTCAATGGCAAAAATCAATGAATATTGTAAATGCACAAACAGTAATATCTCCACATTGCAAGGTGCAATTCTGAAATTTTTTGCTTTTTCCTGCTAATCCTAGCATGATAAAGAAGATTCAAAGAGAGTGAGATGCCAGCTCCTTTCATTCAGTCAGTAGCTTCAAACATTTCTGGTATATGAAAAACATGTTTTTCAATGGCAAAAATCAATGAATATTGTAAATGCACAAACAGTAATATCTCCACATTGCACGGTGCAATTCTGAAATTTTTAGCTTTTTCCTGTTAATCCTAGCATGATAAAGAAGATTCACAGAGAGTGAGATGCCAGCTCCTTTCATTCAGTCAGTAGCTTCAAACATTTCTGGTATATGAAAAACATGTTTTTCAATGGCAAAAATCAATGAATATTGTAAATGCACAAACAGTAATATCTCCACATTGCAAGGTGCAATTCTGAAATTCTTTGCTTTTTCCTGTTAATCCTAGCATGATGAAGATTCAAAGAGAGTGAGATGCCAGCTCCTTTCATTCAGTCAGTAGCTTCAAACATTTCTGGTATATGAAAAACGTTTTTCAATGGCAAAAATCAATGAATATTGTAAATGCACAAACAGTAATATCTCCACATTGCAAGGTGCAATTCTGAAATTTTTTGCTTTTTCCTGCTAATCCTAGCATGATAAAGAAGATTCAAAGAGTGAGATGCCAGCTCCTTTCATTCAGTCAGTAGCTTCAAACATTTCTGGTATATGAAAAACATGTTTTTCAATGGCAAAAATCAATGAATATTGTAAATGCACAAACAGTAATATCTCCACATTGCACGGTGCAATTCTGAAATTTTTAGCTTTTTCCTGTTAATCCTAGCATGATAAAGAAGATTCAAAGAGAGTGAGATGCCAGCTCCTTTCATTCAGTCAGTAGCTTCAAACATTTCTGGTATATGAAAAACATGTTTTTCAATGGCAAAAATCAATGAATATTGTAAATGCACAAACAGTA
>NW_027368490.1:0-49361 GCF_046119375.1 Phyllobates terribilis | reverse complement strand
AGCGTCTTGTTAAGCTACTGGGGCCTCCACCACTTTTCTGAGGGGCATTAAAAGCGTCTTGTTAAGCTACTGGGACCTCCACGTCTCTTCTGAGGGGCATTAAAAGCGTCTTGTTAAGCTACTGGAACCTCCACCACTTTTCCGAGGGGCATTAAAATCGTCTTGTTAAGCTACTGAGACCTCCACGTCTCTTGTGAGGGGCATTAAAAGCGTCTTGTTAAGCTAATGGAACCTCCACCACTATTCCGAGGGGCATTAAAAGCGACTTGTTAAGCTACTGGGACCTCCATCACTTTTTCGAGGGGCATTAAAAGAGTCTTTTTAAGCTACTGGGACCTCCACGTTTCTTCTGAGAGGCATTAAAAGCATCTTGTTAAGCTACTGGGACCTCCACGTCTCTTCTGAGGGGCATTAAAAGCGTCTTGTTAAGCTACTGGGACCTCCACGTCTCTTCTGAGGGGCACTAAAAGCATCTTGTTAAGCTACCGTGACCTCCACCTCTCTTCTGAGGGGCATTAAAAGCGTCTTGTTAAGCTACTGGGACCTCCACCACTTTTCTGAGGGGCATTAAAAGCGTCTTGTTAAGCTACTGGGACCTCCACGTCTCTTCTGAGGGGCATTAAAAGCTTCTTGTTAAGCTACAGGGACCTCCACCACTTTTCCGAGGGGCATTAAAATCATCTTGTTAATCTACTGGGACCTCCACGTCTCTTCTGAGGGGCATTAAAAGCGTCTTGTTAAGCTACTGGGACCTCCATCACTTTTCCGAGGGTCATTAAAAGAGTCTTGTTAAGCTACTGGGACCTCAACGTTTCTTCTGAGGGGCATTAAAAGCGTCTTGTTAAGCTACTGGGACCTCCACGTCTCTTCTGAGGGGCATTAAAAGGGTCTTGTTAAGCTACTGGGACCTCCACGTCTCTTCTGAGGGACACTAAAAGCATCTTGTTAAGCTACCAGGACCTCCACCTCTCTTCTGAGGGGCATTAAAAGCGTCTTGTTAAGCTACTGGGACCTCCACCACTTTTCCGAGGGGCATTAAAAGCGTCTTGTTAAGCTACTGGGACCTCCACGTCTCTTCTGAGGGGCATTAAAAGCATCTTGTTAAGCTACTGGGACCTCCACGTTTCTTCTGAGGGGCATTAAAAGAGTCTTGTTAAGCTACTGGGACCTCCACGTCTCTTGAGAGGGGCATTAAAAGCGTCTTGTTAAGCTACTGGGACCTCCACGTCTCTTCTGAGGGGCATTAAAAGCGTCTTGTTAAGCTACTGGAACCTCCACCACTTTTCCGAGGGGCATTAAAAGCGTCTTGTTAAGCTACTGGGACCTCTACGTCTTTTCTGCGGGGCATTAAAGCGTCTTGTTAAGCTACTGGGACCTCCACGTCTCTTCTGAGTGGCATTAAAAGCGTCTTGTTAAGCTAATGGAACCTCCACGTCTCTTCTGAGGGGCATTAAAAGCGCCTTGTTAAGCTACTGGGTCCTCCACCATAATTCCGAGAGGCATTACAAGCGTCTTGTTAAGCTACTGGGACCTCCACGTGTCTTCTGAGCGGCATTAAAAACGTCTTGTTAAGCTACTGAGACCTCCACGTCTCTTCGGAGGGGCATTAAAAGCGTCTTGTTAAGCTACTGGGACCTCCACCACTTTTCCGAGGTGCATTAAAAGAGTCTTGTTAAGCTACTGGGACCTCCACGTCTCTTCTGAGGGGCATTAAAAGCGTCTTGTTTAGCGACTGAGACCTCCACGTCTCTTCTGAGGGGCATTAAAATCGTCTTGTTAAGCTACTGGGACCTCCACATCTCTTCTGAGGGGCATTACAAGCATCTTATTAAGCTACTGGGACCTCCATGTCTCTTCTGAGGGGCATTTAAAGTTTCTTGTTAAGCTACTGGGACCTCCACCACACTTCCGAGGGCCATTAAAAGCGTCTTGTTAAGCTACTGGAACCTCCACGTCTCTTCTGAGTGGCATTAAAAGCGTCATGTTAGGCTACTGGGACCTCCACATCTCTTCTGAGGGGCATTAAAAGCGTCTTGTTAAGCCACTGGGACCTCCACAACTTTTCTGAGGGGCATTAAAAGCATATTGTTAAGCTACTGGGACCTGCATGTCTCTTCTGAGGGGCATTGAAAGCGTCTTGTTAAGCTACTGGGACCTCCACATCTTTTCTGAGGGGCATTAAAAGCGTCTTGTTCAGCTACTGGGACATCCACATCTCTTCTGAGGGGCATTAAGAGCATCTTGTTAAGCCACTGGGACCTCCACGTCTCTTCTGAGGGGCATTAAAAGCGTCTTGTTAAGCTACTGGGACCTCCACCACTTTTCCGAGGGGCATTAAAAGCGTCTTGTTAAGCTACTGGGACCTCCACCACTATTACGAGGGGCATTAAAAGCGACTTGTTAAGCTACTGGGACCTCCATCACTTTTTCAAGGGGCATTAAAAGAGTCTTTTTAAGCTACTGGGACCTCCACGTTTCTTCTGAGAGGCATTAAAAGCATCTTGTTAAGCTACAGGGACCTCCACGTCTCTTCTGAGGGGCATTAAAAGCATCTTGTTAAGCTACTGGGACCTCCACGTCTCTTCTGAGGTGCACTAAAAGCATCTTGTTAAGCTACCGTGACCTCCACCTCTCTTCTGAGGGGCATTAAAAGCGTCTTGTTAAGCTACTGGGACCTCCACGTCTCTTCTGAGGGGCATTAAAAGCGTCTTGTTAAGCTACTGGGACCTCCACGTCTCTGCTGAGGGGCACTAAAAGCATCTTGTTAAGCTACCGTGACCTCCACCTCTCTTCTGAGGGGCATTAAAAGCGTCTAGTTAAGCTACTGGGACCTCCACGTCTCTTCTGAGGGGCATTAAAAGCGTATTGTTAAGCTACTGGGACCTCCACGTTTCTTCTGAGGGGCATTAAAAGCGTCTTTTTAAGCTACTGGGACCTCCACGTCTCTTGTGAGGGGCATTAAAATCGTCTTGTTAAGCTACTGGGACCTCCACGTCTCTTCTGAGGGGCATTAAAAGCGTCTTGTTAAGGTACTGGGACCTCCACTTCTCTTCTGAGGGGCATTAAAAGCGTCTTGTTAAGCTACTGGGACCTCCACCACTATTCCGAGGGGCATTAAAAGCGACTTGTTAAGCTACTGGGACTTCCATCACTTTTTCGAGGGGCATTAAAAGAGTCTTGTTAAGCTACTGGGACCTCCACGTTTCTTCTGAGAGGCATTAAAAGCGTCTTGTTAAGCTACAGGGACCTCCACGTCTCTTCTGAGGGGCATTAAAAGCATCTTGTTAAGCTACTGGGACCTCCACGTCTCTTCTGAGGGGCACTAAAAGCATCTTGTTAAGCTACCGTGACCTCCACCTCTCTTCTGAGGGGCATTAAAAGTATCTTGTTAAGCTACCGGGACCTCCACCACTTTTCCGAGGGGCATTAAAAGCGTCTTGTTAAGCTACTGGGACCTCCAGGTCTCTTCTGAGGGGCATTAAAAGATTCTTGTTAAGCTACTGGGACCTCCATATCTCTTCTGAGGGGCATTAAAAGCATCTTGTTAAGCTACTGGGACCTCCACGTCTCTTGTGAGGGGCATTAAAATCGTCTTGTAAAGCTACTGGAAACTCCACCACTTTTCCGAGGGGCATTAAAAGCGTCTTGTTAAGCTACTGGGACCTCCACGTCTCTTCTGAGGGGCATTAAAAGCGTGTTGTTAAGCTACTGGGACCTCCACCACTATTCCGAGGGGCATTAAAAGCGACTTGTTAAGCTACTGGGACCTCCATCACATTTTCGAGGGGCATTAAAAGTGTCTTTTTAAGCTACTGGGACCTCCACGTTTCTTCTGAGAGGCATTAAAAGCATCTTGTTAAGCTACTGGGACCTCCACGTCTCTTCTGATGGGCATTAAAAGCGTCTTGTTAAGCTACTGGGACCTCCACGTCTGTTCTGAGGGGCACTAAAAGCATCTTGTTAAGCTACCGTGACCTCCACCTCTCTTCTGAGGGGCATTAAAAGCGTCTTCTTAAGCTACTGGGACCTGCACCACTTTTCTGAGGGGCATTAAAAGCGTCTTGTTAAGCTACTGGGACCTCCACGTCTCTTCAGAGGGGCATTAAAAGCGTCTTGTTAAGCTACTGGGACCTCCACCACTTTTCCGAGGGGCATTAAAATCATCTTCTTAAGCTACTGGGACCTCCACGTCTCTTCTGAGGGGCATTAAAAGCGTCTTGTTAAGCTACTGCGACCTCCACCACTTTTCCGAAGGGCATTAAAAGCGTCTTGTTAAGCTACTGGAACCTCCAAGTCTCTTCTGAGGGGCATTAAAGCGTCTTGTTAAGCTACTGGGACCTCCACGTCTCTTCTGAGGGGCATTAAACCATCTTGTTAAGCTACTGGGACCTCCACGTGTCTTCTGAGGGGCATTAAAAGCATCTTATTAAGCTACTGGGACCTCCACGTCTCTTTTGAGGGGCATTTAAAGCGTCTTGTTAAGCTACTGGGACCTCTGCGTCTTTTGTGCGGGGCATTAAAGCGTCTTGTTAAGCTACTGGGACCTCCACGTCTCTTCTGAGTGGCATTAAAAGCGTCTTGTTAAGCTAATGAAACCTCCACGTCTCTTCTGAGGGGCATTAAAAGCGTCTTGTTAAGCTACTGGGACCTCCACCACATTTCCGAGGGGCATTAAAAGCATCTTGTTAAGCTACTGGGACCTCCACGTCTCTTCTGAGGGGCATTAAAAGCGTCTTGTTAAGCTACTGGGACCTCCACGTCTCTTCTGATGGGCATTAAAAGCTTCTTTTTAAGCTACTGGGACCTCCATGTTTATTCTGAGGGGCATTAAAAGCATCTTATTAAGCTACTGGGACCTCCACATCTTTTCCGAGGGGCATTAAAAGCGTCTTGTTAAGCTACTGGGACCTCCATCACTTTTCCGAGAGTCATTAAAAGAGTCTTGTTAAGCTACTGGAACCTCCACGTTTCTTCTGAGGGGCATTAAAAGCGTCTTGTTAAGCTACTGGGACCTCCACGTCTCTTCTGAGGGGCATTAAAAGCGTCTTGTTAAGCTACTGGGACCTCCACGTCTCTTGAGAGGGGCATTAAAAGCGTCTTGTTAAGCTACTGGGACCTCCACGTCTCTTCTGAGGGGCATTAAAAGCGTCTTGTTAAGCTACCGGGACCTCCACCTCTCTTCTGAGGGGCATTAAAAGCGTCTTGTTGAGCTACTGGGACCTCCACCACTTTTCCGAGGGGCATTAAAAACATCTTGTTAAGCTACTGGGACCTCCACGTCTCTTCTGAGGGGCATTAAAAGCGTCTTGTTAAGCTACTGGGACCTCCACGTTTCTTCTAAGGGGCATTAAAAGCGTCTTGTTAAGCTACTGGGACCTCCACGTCTCTTGAGAGGGGCATTAAAAGCGTCTTGTTAAGCTACTGGGACCTCCACGTCTCTTCTGAGGGGCATTAAAAGCGTCTTGTTAAGCTAATGGAACCTCCACGTCTCTTCTGAGGGGGATTAAAAGCGTCTTGTTAAGCTACTGGGACCTCAACATCTTTTCTGAGGGGCATTAAAAGCGTCTTGTTCAGCTACTGGAACATCCACATCTCTTCTGAGGGGCATTAAGAGCATCTTGTTAAGCCACTGGGACCTCCACGTCTCTTCTGAGGGGCATTAAAAGCGTCTTGTTAAGCTACTGGGACCTCCACCACTTTTCCGAGGGGCATTAAAAGCGTCTTGTTAAGCTACTGGGACCTCCACGTCTCTTCTGAGGGGCATTAAAAGCTTATTTTTAAACTTCTGGGACCTCCACGTTTCTTCTGAGGGGCATTAAAAGCGTCTTATTAAGCTACTGGGACCTCCACATCTTTTCCGAGGGTCATTAAAAGCGTCTTGTTAAGCTACTGGGACCTCCATCACTTTTCCGAGGGGCATTAAAATCATCTTGTTAAGCTACTGGGACCTCCACGTCTCTTCTGAGGGGCATTAAAAGCGTCTTGTTAAGCTACTGGGACCTCCACCACTTTTCCGGAGGGCATTAAAAGCGTATTGTTAAGCTACTGGGACCTCTACGTCTTTTCTGCGGGGCATTAAAGCGTCTTGTTAAGCTACTGGGACCTCCACTTCTCTTCTGAGTGGCATTAAAAGCGTCTTGTTAAGCTAATGGAACCTCCACGTCTCTTCTGAGGGGCATTAAAAGCGTCTTGTTAAGCTACTGGGACCTCCACATCTTTTCTGAGGGGCATTAAGAGCGTCTTGTTCAGCTACTGGGACATCCACATCTCTTCTGAGGGGCACTAAGAGCATCTTGTTAAGCCACTGGGACCTCCACGTCTCTTCTGAGGGGCATTAAAAGCATCTTGTTAAGCTACCGTGACCTCCACCTCTCTTCTGAGGGGCATTAAAAGCGTATTGTTAAGCTACTGGGACCTCCACCACTTTTCTGAGGGGCTTTAAAAGCATCTTGTTAAGCTACTGGGACCTCCACGTCTCTTCTGAGGGGCATTAAAAGCTTCTTGTTAAGCTACAGGGACCTCCACCACTTTTCCGAGAGGCATTAAAATCATCTTGTTAAGCTACTGGGACCTCCACGTTTCTTCTGAGGGGCATTAAAAGCGTCTTGTTAAGCTACTGGGACCTCCACGTCTCTTCTGAGGGGCATTAAAAGCGTCTTGTTAAGCTACTGGGACCTCCACGTCTCTTCTGAGGGACACTAAAAGCATCTTGTTAAGCTACCGGGACCTCCACCTCTCTTCTGATGGGCATTAAAAGCGTCTTGTTAAGCTACTGGGACCTCCACCACTTTTCCGAGGGGCATTAAAAGCGTCTTGTTAAGCTAGTGGGACCTCCACGTCTCTTCTGAGGGGCATTAAAAGCGTCTTGTTAAGCTACTGGGACCTCCACGTCTCTTCTGAGGGGCATTAAAAGCGTCTTGTTAAGCTAATGGAACCTCCACGTCTCTTCTGAGGGGGATTAAAAGCGTCTTGTTAAGCTACTGGGACCTCAACATCTTTTCTGAGGGGCATTAAAAGCGTCTTGTTCAGCTACTGGGACATCCACATCTCTTCTGAGGGGCATTAAGAGCATCTTGTTAAGCCACTGGGACCTCCACGTCTCTTCTGAGGGGCATTAAAAGCGTCTTGTTAAGCTACTGGGACCTCCACCACTTTTCCGAGGGGCATTAAAAGCATCTTGTTAAGCTACTGGGACCTCCACGTCTCTTCTGAGGGGCATTAAAAGCTTATTTTTAAGCTTCTGGGACCTCCACGTTTCTTCTGAGGGGCATTAAAAGCGTCTTATTAAGCTACTGGGACCTCCACGTCTTTTCCGAGGGGCATTAAAAGCGTCTTGTTAAGCTACTGGGACCTCCATCACTTTTCCGAGGGGCATTAAAATCATCTTGTTAAGCTACTGGAACCTCCACCACTTTTCCGAGGGGCATTAAAAGCGTCTTGTTAAGCTACTGGGACCTCCACGTCTCTTCTGAGGGGCATTAAAAGCGTCTTGTTAAGCTACTGGGACCTCCACCACTTTTCCGGAGGGCATTAAAAGCGTATTGTTAAGCTACTGGGACCTCTACGTCTTTTCTGCGGGGCATTAAAGCGTCTTGTTAAGCTACTGGGACCTCCACTTCTCTTCTGAGTGGCATTAAAAGCGTCTTGTTAAGCTAATGGAACCTCCACGTCTCTTCTGAGGGGCATTAAAAGCGTCTTGTTAAGCTACTGGGACCTCCACATCTTTTCTGAGGGGCATTAAGAGCGTCTTGTTCAGCTACTGGGACATCCACATCTCTTCTGAGGGGCATTAAGAGCATCTTGTTAAGCCACTGGGACCTCCACGTCTCTTCTGAGGGGCATTAAAAGCATCTTGTTAAGCTACCGTGACCTCCACCTCTCTTCTGAGGGGCATTAAAAGCGTATTGTTAAGCTACTGGGACCTCCACCACTTTTCTGAGGGGCATTAAAAGCGTCTTGTTAAGCTACTGGGACCTCCACGTCTCTTCTGAGGGGCATTAAAAGCTTCTTGTTAAGCTACAGGGACCTCCACCACTTTTCCGAGGGGCATTAAAATCATCTTGTTAAGCTACTGGGACCTCCACGTCTCTTCTGAGGGGCATTAAAAGCGTCTTGTTAAGCTACTGGGACCTCCATCACTTTTCCGAGGGTCATTAAAAGAGTCTTGTTAAGCTACTGGGACCTCCACGTTTCTTCTGAGGGGCATTAAAAGCGTCTTGTTAAGCTACTGGGACCTCCACGTCTCTTCTGAGGGGCATTAAAAGCGTCTTGTTAAGCTACTGGGACCTCCACGTCTCTTCTGAGGGGCACTAAAAGCATCTTGTTAAGCTACCGGGACCTCCACCTCTCTTCTGATGGGCATTAAAAGCGTCTTGTTAAGCTACTGGGACCTCCACCACTTTTCCGAGGGGCATTAAAAGCGTCTTGTTAAGCTACTGGGACCTCCACGTCTCTTCTGAGGGGCATTAAAAGCGTCTTGTTAAGCTACTGGGACCTCCACGTCTCTTCTGAGGGGCACTAAAAGCATCTTGTTAAGCTACCGTAACCTCCACCTCTCTTCTGAGGTGCATTAAAAGCGTCTTGTTAAGCTACTGGGACCTCCACCACTTTTCTGAGGGGCATTAAAAGCGTCTTGTTAAGCTACTGGGACCTCCACGTCTCTTCTGAGGGGCATTAAAAGCTTCTTGTTAAGCTACAGGGACCTCCACCACTTTTCCGAGGGGCATTAAAATCATCTTGTTAAGCTACTGGGACCTCCACGTCTCTTCTGAGGGGCATTAAAAGCGTCTTGTTAAGCTACTGGGACCTTCATCACTTTTCCGAGGGTCATTAAAAGAGTCTTGTTAAGCTACTGGGACCTCCTCGTTTCTTCTGAGGGGCATTAAAAGCGTCTTGTTAAGCTACTGGGACCTCCACGTCTCTTCTGAGGGGCATTAAAAGCGTCTTGTTAAGCTACTGGGACCTCCACGTCTCTTCTGAGGGACACTAAAAGCATCTTGTTAAGCTACCGGGACCTCCACCTCTCTTCTGAGGGGCATTAAAAGCGTCTTGTTAAGCTACTGGGTCCTCCACCACTTTTCTGAGGGGCATTAAAAGCGTCTTGTTAAGCTACTGGGACCTCCACGTCTCTTCTGAGGGGCATTAAAAGCGTCTTGTTAAGCTACTGGAACCTCCACCACTTTTCCGAGGGGCATTAAAAGCGTCTTGTTAAGCTACTGGGACCTCCACGTCTCTTCTGAGGGGCATTAAAAGCGTCTTGTTAAGCTACTGGGACCTCCACGTCTCTTCTGAGGGACACTAAAAGCATCTTGTTAAGCTACCGGGACCTCCACCTCTCTTCTGAGGGGCATTAAAAGCGTCTTGTTAAGCTACTGGGACCTCCACCACTTTTCTGAGGGGCATTAAAAGCGTCTTGTTAAGCTACTGGGACCTCCACGTCTCTTCTGAGGGGCATTAAAAGCGTCTTGTTAAGCTACTGGAACCTCCACCACTTTTCCGAGGGGCATTAAAATCGTCTTGTTAAGCTACTGGGACCTCCACGTCTCTTGTGAGGGGCAATAAAAGCGTCTTGTTAAGCTAATGGAACCTCCACCACTATTCCGAGGGGCATTAAAAGCGACTTGTTAAGCTACTGGGACCTCCATCACTTTTTCGAGGGGCATTAAAAGAGTCTTTTTAAGCTACTGGGACCTCCACGTTTCTTCTGAGAGGCATTAAAAGCATCTTGTTAAGCTACTGGGACCTCCACGTCTCTTCTGAGGGGCATTAAAAGCGTCTTGTTAAGCTACTGGGACCTCCACGTCTCTTCTGAGGGGCACTAAAAGCATCTTGTTAAGCTACCGTGACCTCCACCTCTCTTCTGAGGGGCATTAAAAGCGTCTTGTTAAGCTACTGGGATCTCCACCACTTTTCTGAGGGGCATTAAAAGCGTCTTGTTAAGCTACTGGGACCTCCACGTCTCTTCTGAGGGGCATTAAAAGCTTCTTGTTAAGCTACAGGGACCTCCACCACTTTTCCGAGGGGCATTAAAATCATCTTGTTAATCTACTGGGACCTCCACGTCTCTTCTGAGGGGCATTAAAAGCGTCTTGTTAAGCTACTGGGACCTCCATCACTTTTCCGAGGGTCATTAAAAGAGTCTTGTTAAGCTACTGGGACCTCAACGTTTCTTCTGAGGGGCATTAAAAGCGTCTTGTTAAGCTACTGGGACCTCCACGTCTCTTCTGAGGGGCATTAAAAGGGTCTTGTTAAGCTACTGGGACCTCCACGTCTCTTCTGAGGGACACTAAAAGCATCTTGTTAAGCTACCAGGACCTCCACCTCTCTTCTGAGGGGCATTAAAAGCGTCTTGTTAAGCTACTGGGACCTCCACCACTTTTCCGAGGGGCATTAAAAGCGTCTTGTTAAGCTACTGGGACCTCCACGTCTCTTGAGAGGGGCATTAAAAGCGTCTTGTTAAGCTACTGGGACCTCCACGTCTCTTCTGAGGGGCATTAAAAGCGTCTTGTTAAGCTACTGGAACCTCCACCACTTTTCCGAGGGGCATTAAAAGCGTCTTGTTAAGCTACTGGGACCTCTACGTCTTTTCTGCGGGGCATTAAAGCGTCTTGTTAAGCTACTGGGACCTCCACGTCTCTTCTGAGTGGCATTAAAAGCGTCTTGTTAAGCTAATGGAACCTCCACGTCTCTTCTGAGGGGCATTAAAAGCGCCTTGTTAAGCTACTGGGTCCTCCACCACATTTCCGAGAGGCATTAAAAGCGTCTTGTTAAGCTACTGGGACCTCCACGTCTCTTCTGAGCGGCATTAAAAACATCTTGTTAAGCTACTGAGACCTCCACGTCTCTTCGGAGGGGCATTAAAAGCGTCTTGTTAAGCTACTGGAACCTCCACCACTTTTCCGAGGTGCATTAAAAGAGTCTTGTTAAGCTACTGGGACCTCCACGTCTCTTCTGAGGGGCATTAAAATCGTCTTGTTAAGCTACTGGGACCTCCACGTCTCTTCTGAGGGGCATTACAAGCATCTTATTAAGCTACTGGGACCTCCATGTCTCTTCTGAGGGGCATTTAAAGTTTCTTGTTAAGCTACTGGGACCTCCACCACACTTCCGAGGGCCATTAAAAGCGTCTTGTTAAGCTACTGGAACCTCCACGTCTCTTCTGAGTGGCATTAAAAGCGTCATGTTAGGCTACTGGGACCTCCACATCTCTTCTGAGGGGCATTAAAAGCGTCTTGTTAAGCCACTGGGACCTCCACAACTTTTCTGAGGGGCATTAAAAACATATTGTTAAGCTACTGGGACCTGCATGTCTCTTCTGAGGGGCATTGAAAGCGTCTTGTTAAGCTACTGGGACCTCCACATCTTTTCTGAGGGGCATTAAAAGCGTCTTGTTCAGCTACTGGGACATCCACATCTCTTCTGAGGGGCATTAAGAGCATCTTGTTAAGCCACTGGGACCTCCACGTCTCTTCTGAGGGGCATTAAAAGCGTCTTGTTAAGCTACTGGGACCTCCACCACTTTTCCGAGGGGCATTAAAAGCGTCTTGTTAAGCAACTTGGACCTCCACGTCTCTTCTGAGGGGCATTAAAAGGGTCTTGTTAAGCTACTGGGACCTCCACCACTATTACGAGGGGCATTAAAAGCGACTTGTTAAGCTACTTGGACCTCCATCACTTTTTCAAGGGGCATTAAAAGAGTCTTTTTAAGCTACTGGGACCTCAACGTTTCTTCTGAGAGGCATTAAAAGCATCTTGTTAAGCTACAGGGACCTCCACGTCTCTTCTGAGGGGCATTAAAAGCATCTTGTTAAGCTACTGGGACCTCCACGTCTCTTCTGAGGGGCACTAAAAGCATCTTGTTAAGCTACCGTGACCTCCACCTCTCTTCTGAGGGGCATTAAAAGCGTCTTGTTAAGCTACTGGGACCTCCATGTCTCTTCTGAGGGGCATTAAAAGCGTCTTGTTAAGCTACTGGGACCTCCACGTCTCTGCTGAGGGGCACTAAAAGCATCTTGTTAAGCTACCGTGACCTCCACCTCTCTTCTGAGGGGCATTAAAAGCGTCTAGTTAAGCTACTGGGACCTCCACGTCTCTTCTGAGGGGCATTAAAAGCGTATTGTTAAGCTACTGGGACCTCCACGTTTCTTCTGAGGGGCATTAAAAGCGTCTTGTTAAGCTACTGGGACCTCCACGTCTCTTGTGAGGGGCATTAAAATCGTCTTGTTAAGCTACTGGGACCTCCACGTCTCTTCTGAGGGGCATTAAAAGCGTCTTGTTAAGGTACTGGGACCTCCACTTCTCTTCTGAGGGGCATTAAAAGCGTCTTGTTAAGCTACTGGGACCTCCACCACTATTCCGAGGGGCATTAAAAGCGACTTGTTAAGCTACTGGGACTTCCATCACTTTTTCGAGGGGCATTAAAAGAGTCTTGTTAAGCTACTGGGACCTCCACGTTTCTTCTGAGAGGCATTAAAAGCGTCTTGTTAAGCTACAGGGACCTCCACGTCTCTTCTGAGGGGCATTAAAAGCATCTTGTTAAGCTACTGGGACCTCCACGTCTCTTCTGAGGGGCACTAAAAGCATCTTGTTAAGCTACCGTGATCTCCACCTCTCTTCTGAGGGGCATTAAAAGTATCTTGTTAAGCTACCGGGACCTCCACCACTTTTCCGAGGGGCATTAAAAGCGTCTTGTTAAGCTACTGGGACCTCCAGGTCTCTTCTGAGGGGCATTAAAAGATTCTTGTTAAGCTACTGGGACCTCCAGGTCTCTTCTGAGGGGCATTAAAAGCGTCTTGTTAAGCTACTGGGACCTCCACGTCTCTGCTGAGGGGCACTAAAAGCATCTTGTTAAGCTACCGTGACCTCCACCTCTCTTCTGAGGGGCATTAAAAGCGTCTAGTTAAGCTACTGGGACCTCCACGTCTCTTCTGAGGGGCATTAAAAGCGTATTGTTAAGCTACTGGGACCTCCACGTTTCTTCTGAGGGGCATTAAAAGCGTCTTGTTAAGCTACTGGGACCTCCACGTCTCTTGTGAGGGGCATTAAAATCGTCTTGTTAAGCTACTGGGACCTCCACGTCTCTTCTGAGGGGCATTAAAAGCGTCTTGTTAAGGTACTGGGACCTCCACTTCTCTTCTGAGGGGCATTAAAAGCGTCTTGTTAAGCTACTGGGACCTCCACCACTATTCCGAGGGGCATTAAAAGCGACTTGTTAAGCTACTGGGACTTCCATCACTTTTATGAGGGGCATTAAAAGAGTCTTGTTAAGCTACTGGGACCTCCACGTTTCTTCTGAGAGGCATTAAAAGCGTCTTGTTAAGCTACAGGGACCTCCACGTCTCTTCTGAGGGGCATTAAAAGCATCTTGTTAAGCTACTGGGACCTCCACGTCTCTTCTGAGGGGCACTAAAAGCATCTTGTTAAGCTACCGTGATCTCCACCTCTCTTCTGAGGGGCATTAAAAGTATCTTGTTAAGCTACCGGGACCTCCACCACTTTTCCGAGGGGCATTAAAAGCGTCTTGTTAAGCTACTGGGACCTCCAGGTCTCTTCTGAGGGGCATTAAAAGATTCTTGTTAAGCTACTGGGACCTCCATATCTCTTCTGAGGGGCATTAAAAGCGTCTTGTTAAGCTACTGGGACCTCCACGTCTCTTGTGAGGGGCATTAAAATCGTCTTGTAAAGCTACTGGAAACTCCACCACTTTTCCGAGGGGCATTAAAAGCGTCTTGTTAAGCTACTGGAACCTCCACGTCTCTTCTGAGGGGCATTAAAAGCGTGTTGTTAAGCTACTGGGACCTCCACCACTATTCCGAGGGGCATTAAAAGCGACTTGTTAAGCTACTGGGACCTCCATCACATTTTCGAGGGGCATTAAATGTGTCTTTTTAAGCTACTGGGACCTCCACGTTTCTTCTGAGAGGCATTAAAAGCATCTTGTTAAGCTACTGGGACCTCCACGTCTCTTCTGATGGGCATTAAAAGCGTCTTGTTAAGCTACTGGGACCTCCACGTCTGTTCTGAGGGGCACTAAAAGCATCTTGTTAAGCTACCGTGACCTCCACCTCTCTTCTGAGGGGCATTAAAAGCGTCTTGTTAAGCTATTGGGACCTGCACCACTTTTCTGAGGGGCATTAAAAGCGTCTTGTTAAGCTACTGGGACCTCCACGTCTCTTCAGAGGGGCATTAAAAGCGTCTTGTTAAGCTACTGGGACCTCCACCACTTTTCCGAGGGGCATTAAAATCATCTTGTTAAGCTACTGGGACCTCCACGTCTCTTCTGAGGGGCATTAAAAGCGTCTTGTTAAGCTACTGCGACCTCCACCACTTTTCCGAAGGGCATTAAAAGCGTCTTGTTAAGCTACTGGAACCTCCAAGTCTCTTCTGAGGGGCATTAAAGCGTCTTGTTAAGCTACTGGGACCTCCACGTCTCTTCTGAGGGGCATTAAACCATCTTGTTAAGCTACTGGGACCTCCACGTGTCTTCTGAGGGGCATTAAAAGCATCTTATTAAGCTACTGGGACCTCCACGTCTCTTCTGAGGGGCATTTAAAGCGTCTTGTTAAGCAACTGGGACCTCTGCGTCTTTTGTGCGGGGCATTAAAGCGTCTTGTTAAGCTACTGGGACCTCCATTTCTCTTCTGAGTGGCATTAAAAGCGTCTTGTTAAGCTAATGAAACCTCCACGTCTCTTCTGAGGGGCATTAAAAGCGTCTCGTTAAGCTACTGGGACCTCCACCACATTTCCGAGGGGCATTAAAAGCATCTTGTTAAGCTACTGGGACCTCCACGTCTCTTCTGAGGGGCATTAAAAGCATCTTGTTAAGCTACTGGGACCTCCACGTCTCTTCTGATGGGCATTAAAAGCTTCTTTTTAAGCTACTGGGACCTCCACGTTTATTCTGAGGGGCATTAAAAGCATCTTATTAAGCTACTGGGACCTCCACATCTTTTCCGAGGGGCATTAAAAGCGTCTTGTTAAGCTACTGGGACCTCCATCACTTTTCCGAGAGTCATTAAAAGAGTCTTGTTAAGCTACTGGGACCTCCACGTTTCTTCTGAGGGGCATTAAAAGCGTCTTGTTAAGCTACTGGGACCTCCACGTCTCTTCTGAGGGGCATTAAAAGCGTCTTGTTAAGCTACTGGGACCTCCACGTCTCTTGAGAGGGGCATTAAAAGCGTCTTGTTAAGCTACTGGGACCTCCACGTCTCTTCTGAGGGGCATTAAAAGCGTCTTGTTAAGCTACTGGGACCTCCACGTCTCTTCTGAGCGGCACTAAAAGCATCTTGTTAAGCTACCGGGACCTCCACCTCTCTTCTGAGGGGCATTAAAAGCGTCTTGTTGAGCTACTGGGACCTCCACCACTTTTCCGAGGGGCATTAAAAGCATCTTGTTAAGCTACTGGGACCTCCACGTGTCTTCTGAGGGGCATTAAAAGCGTCTTGTTAAGCTACTGGGACCTCCACGTTTCTTCTAAGGGGCATTAAAAGCGTCTTGTTAAGCTACTGGGACCTCCACGTCTCTTGAGAGGGGCATTAAAAGCGTCTTGTTAAGCTACTGGGACCTCCACGTCTCTTCTGAGGGGCATTAAAAGCGTCTTGTTAAGCTAATGGAACCTCCACATCTCTTCTGAGGGGCATTAAAAGCGTCTTGTTAAGCTACTGGGACCTCCACATCTTTTCTGAGGGGCATTAAGAGCGTCTTGTTCAGCTACTGGGACATCCACATCTCTTCTGAGGGGCACTAAGAGCATCTTGTTAAGCCACTGGGACCTCCACGTCTCTTCTGAGGGGCATTAAAAGCATCTTGTTAAGCTACCGTGACCTCCACCTCTCTTCTGAGGGGCATTAAAAGCGTATTGTTAAGCTACTGGGACCTCCACCACTTTTCTGAGGGGCTTTAAAAGCGTCTTGTTAAGCTACTGGGACCTCCACGTCTCTTCTGAGGGGCATTAAAAGCTTCTTGTTAAGCTACAGGGACCTCCACCACTTTTCCGAGAGGCATTAAAATCATCTTGTTAAGCTACTGGGACCTCCACGTCTCTTCTTAGGGGCATTAAAAGCGTCTTGTTAAGCTACTGGGACCTCCATCACTTTTCCGAGGGTCATTAAAAGAGTCTTGTTAAGCTACTGGGACCTCCACGTTTCTTCTGAGGGGCATTAAAAGCGTCTTGTTAAGCTACTGGGACCTCCACGTCTCTTCTGAGGGGCATTAAAAGCGTCTTGTTAAGCTACTGGGACCTCCACGTCTCTTCTGAGGGACACTAAAAGCATCTTGTTAAGCTACCGGGACCTCCACCTCTCTTCTGATGGGCATTAAAAGCGTCTTGTTAAGCTACTGGGACCTCCACCACTTTTCCGAGGGGCATTAAAAGCGTCTTGTTAAGCTACTGGGACCTCCACGTCTCTTCTGAGGGGCATTAAAAGCGTCTTGTTAAGCTACTGGGACCTCCACGTCTCTTCTGAGGGGCATTAAAAGCGTCTTGTTAAGCTAATGGAACCTCCACGTCTCTTCTGAGGGGGATTAAAAGCGTCTTGTTAAGCTACTGGGACCTCAACATCTTTTCTGAGGGGCATTAAAAGCGTCTTGTTCAGCTACTGGGACATCCACATCTCTTCTGAGGGGCATTAAGAGCATCTTGTTAAGCCACTGGGACCTCCACGTCTCTTCTGAGGGGCATTAAAAGCGTCTTGTTAAGCTACTGGGACCTCCACCACTTTTCCGAGGGGCATTAAAAGCGTCTTGTTAAGCTACTGGGACCTCCACGTCTCTTCTGAGGGGCATTAAAAGCTTATTTTTAAGCTTCTGGGACCTCCACGTTTCTTCTGAGGGGCATTAAAAGCGTCTTATTAAGCTACTGGGACCTCCACGTCTTTTCCGAGGGGCATTAAAAGCGTCTTGTTAAGCTACTGGGACCTCCATCACTTTTCCGAGGGGCATTAAAATCATCTTGTTAAGCTACTGGAACCTCCACCACTTTTCCGAGGGGCATTAAAAGCGTCTTGTTAAGCTACTGGGACCTCCACGTCTCTTCTGAGGGGCATTAAAAGCGTCTTGTTGAGCTACTGGGACCTCCACCACTTTTCCGGAGGGCATTAAAAGCGTATTGTTAAGCTACTGGGACCTCTACGTCTTTTCTGCGGGGCATTAAAGCGTCTTGTTAAGCTACTGGGACCTCCACTTCTCTTCTGAGTGGCATTAAAAGCGTCTTGTTAAGCTAATGGAACCTCCACGTCTCTTCTGAGGGGCATTAAAAGTGTCTTGTTAAGCTACTGGGACCTCCACATCTTTTCTGAGGGGCATTAAGAGCGTCTTGTTCAGCTACTGGGACATCCACATCTCTTCTGAGGGGCATTAAGAGCATCTTGTTAAGCCACTGGGACCTCCACGTCTCTTCTGAGGGGCATTAAAAGCATCTTGTTAAGCTACCGTGACCTCCACCTCTCTTCTGAGGGGCATTTAAAGCGTATTGTTAAGCTACTGGGACCTCCACCACTTTTCTGAGGGGCATTAAAAGCGTCTTGTTAAGCTACTGGGACCTCCACGTCTCTTCTGAGGGGCATTAAAAGCTTCTTGTTAAGCTACAGGGACCTCCACCACTTTTCCGAGGGGCATTAAAATCATCTTGTTAAGCTACTGGGACCTCCACGTCTCTTCTGAGGGGCATTAAAAGCGTCTTGTTAAGCTACTGGGACCTCCATCACTTTTCCGAGGGTCATTAAAAGAGTCTTGTTAAGCTACTGGGACCTCCACGTTTCTTCTGAGGGGCATTAAAAGCGTCTTGTTAAGCTACTGGGACCTCCACGTCTCTTCTGAGGGGCATTAAAAGCGTCTTGTTAAGCTACTGGGACCTCCACGTCTCTTCTGAGGGACACTAAAAGCATCTTGTTAAGCTACCGGGACCTCCACCTCTCTTCTGATGGGCATTAAAAGCGTCTTGTTAAGCTACTGGGACCTCCACCACTTTTCCGAGGGGCATTAAAAGCGTCTTGTTAAGCTACTGGGACCTCCACGTCTCTTCTGAGGGGCATTAAAAGCGTCTTGTTAAGCTACTGGGACCTCCACGTCTCTTCTGAGGGGCACTAAAAGCATCTTGTTAAGCTACCGTAACCTCCACCTCTCTTCTGAGGTGCATTAAAAGCGTCTTGTTAAGCTACTGGGACCTCCACCACTTTTCTGAGGGGCATTAAAAGCGTCTTGTTAAGCTACTGGGACCTCCACGTCTCTTCTGAGGGGCATTAAAAGCTTCTTGTTAAGCTACAGGGACCTCCACCACTTTTCCGAGGGGCATTAAAATCATCTTGTTAAGCTACTGGGACCTCCACGTCTCTTCTGAGGGGCATTAAAAGCGTCTTGTTAAGCTACTGGGACCTTCATCACTTTTCCGAGGGTCATTAAAAGAGTCTTGTTAAGCTACTGGGACCTCCACGTTTCTTCTGAGGGGCATTAAAAGCGTCTTGTTAAGCTACTGGGACCTCCACGTCTCTTCTGAGGGGCATTAAAAGCGTCTTGTTAAGCTACTGGGACCTCCACGTCTCTTCTGAGGGACACTAAAAGCATCTTGTTAAGCTACCGGGACCTCCACCTCTCTTCTGAGGGGCATTAAAAGCGTCTTGTTAAGCTACTGGGTCCTCCACCACTTTTCTGAGGGGCATTAAAAGCGTCTTGTTAAGCTACTGGGACCTCCACGTCTCTTCTGAGGGGCATTAAAAGCGTCTTGTTAAGCTACTGGAACCTCCACCACTTTTCCGAGGGGCATTAAAAGCGTCTTGTTAAGCTACTGGGACCTCCACGTCTCTTCTGAGGGGCATTAAAAGCGTCTTGTTAAGCTACTGGGACCTCCACGTCTCTTCTGAGGGACACTAAAAGCATCTTGTTAAGCTACCGGGACCTCCACCTCTCTTCTGAGGGGCATTAAAAGCGTCTTGTTAAGCTACTGGGACCTCCACCACTTTTCTGAGGGGCATTAAAAGCGTCTTGTTAAGCTACTGGGACCTCCACGTCTCTTCTGAGGGGCATTAAAAGCGTCTTGTTAAGCTACTGGAACCTCCACCACTTTTCCGAGGGGCATTAAAATCGTCTTGTTAAGCTACTGGGACCTCCACGTCTCTTGTGAGGGGCAATAAAAGCGTCTTGTTAAGCTAATGGAACCTCCACCACTATTCTGAGGGGCATTAAAAGCGACTTGTTAAGCTACTGGGACCTCCATCACTTTTTCGAGGGGCATTAAAAGAGTCTTTTAAGCTACTGGGACCTCCACGTTTCTTCTGAGAGGCATTAAAAGCATCTTGTTAAGCTACTGGGACCTCCACGTCTCTTCTGAGGGGCATTAAAAGCGTCTTGTTAAGCTACTGGGACCTCCACGTCTCTTCTGAGGGGCACTAAAAGCATCTTGTTAAGCTACCGTGACCTCCACCTCTCTTCTGAGGGGCATTAAAAGCGTCTTGTTAAGCTACTGGGACCTCCACCACTTTTCTGAGGGGCATTAAAAGCGTCTTGTTAAGCTACTGGGACCTCCACGTCTCTTCTGAGGGGCATTAAAAGCTTCTTGTTAAGCTACAGGGACCTCCACCACTTTTCCGAGGGGCATTAAAATCATCTTGTTAATCTACTGGGACCTCCACGTCTCTTCTGAGGGGCATTAAAAGCGTCTTGTTAAGCTACTGGGACCTCCATCACTTTTCCGAGGGTCATTAAAAGAGTCTTGTTAAGCTACTGGGACCTCAACGTTTCTTCTGAGGGGCATTAAAAGCGTCTTGTTAAGCTACTGGGACCTCCACGTCTCTTCTGAGGGGCATTAAAAGGGTCTTGTTAAGCTACTGGGACCTCCACGTCTCTTCTGAGGGACACTAAAAGCATCTTGTTAAGCTACCAGGACCTCCACCTCTCTTCTGAGGGGCATTAAAAGCGTCTTGTTAAGCTACTGGGACCTCCACCACTTTTCCGAGGGGCATTAAAAGCGTCTTGTTAAGCTACTGGGACCTCCACGTCTCTTCTGAGGGGCATTAAAAGCATCTTGTTAAGCTACTGGGACCTCCACGTTTCTTCTGAGGGGCATTAAAAGAGTCTTGTTAAGCTACCAGGACCTCCACGTCTCTTCTGAGGGGCATTAAAAGCGTCTTGTTAAGCTACTGGAACCTCCACCACTTTTCCGAGGGGCATTAAAAGCGTCTTGTTAAGCTACTGGGACCTCTACGTCTTTTCTGCGGGGCATTAAAGCGTCTTGTTAAGCTACTGGGACCTCCACGTCTCTTCTGAGTGGCATTAAAAGCGTCTTGTTAAGCTAATGGAACCTCCACGTCTCTTCTGAGGGGCATTAAAAGCGCCTTGTTAAGCTACTGGGTCCTCCACCACATTTCCGAGAGGCATTAAAAGCGTCTTGTTAAGCTACTGGGACCTCCACGTCTCTTCTGAGCGGCATTAAAAACGTCTTGTTAAGCTACTGAGACCTCCACGTCTCTTCGGAGGGGCATTAAAAGCGTCTTGTTAAGCTACTGGAACCTCCACCACTTTTCCGAGGTGCATTAAAAGAGTCTTGTTAAGCTACTGGGACCTCCACGTCTCTTCTGAGGGGCATTAAAAGCTTCTTGTTAAGCTACAGGGACCTCCACCACTTTTCCGAGGGGCATTAAAATCATCTTGTTAAGCTACTGGGACCTCCACGTCTCTTCTGAGGGGCATTAAAAGCGTCTTGTTAAGCTACTGGGACCTTCATCACTTTTCCGAGGGTCATTAAAAGAGTCTTGTTAAGCTACTGGGACCTCCTCGTTTCTTCTGAGGGGCATTAAAAGCGTCTTGTTAAGCTACTGGGACCTCCACGTCTCTTCTGAGGGGCATTAAAAGCGTCTTGTTAAGCTACTGGGACCTCCACGTCTCTTCTGAGGGACACTAAAAGCATCTTGTTAAGCTACCGGGACCTCCACCTCTCTTCTGAGGGGCATTAAAAGCGTCTTGTTAAGCTACTGGGTCCTCCACCACTTTTCTGAGGGGCATTAAAAGCGTCTTGTTAAGCTACTGGGACCTCCACGTCTCTTCTGAGGGGCATTAAAAGCGTCTTGTTAAGCTACTGGAACCTCCACCACTTTTCCGAGGGGCATTAAAAGCGTCTTGTTAAGCTACTGGGACCTCCACTTCTCTTCTGAGGGGCATTAAAAGCGTCTTGTTAAGCTACTGGGACCTCCACGTCTCTTCTGAGGGACACTAAAAGCATCTTGTTAAGCTACCGGGACCTCCACCTCTCTTCTGAGGGGCATTAAAAGCGTCTTGTTAAGCTACTGGGACCTCCACCACTTTTCTGAGGGGCATTAAAAGCGTCTTCTTAAGCTACTGGGACCTCCACGTCTCTTCTGAGGGGCATTAAAAGCGTCTTGTTAAGCTACTGGAACCTCCACCACTTTTCCGAGGGGCATTAAAATCGTCTTGTTAAGCTACTGGGACCTCCACGTCTCTTGTGAGGGGCAATAAAAGCGTCTTGTTAAGCTAATGGAACCTCCACCACTATTCCGAGGGGCATTAAAAGCGACTTGTTAAGCTACTGGGACCTCCATCACTTTTTCGAGGGGCATTAAAAGAGTCTTTTTAAGCTACTGGGACCTCCACGTTTCTTCTGAGAGGCATTAAAAGCATCTTGTTAAGCTACTGGGACCTCCACGTCTCTTCTGAGGGGCATTAAAAGCGTCTTGTTAAGCTACTGGGACCTCCACGTCTCTTCTGAGGGGCACTAAAAGCATCTTGTTAAGCTACCGTGACCTCCACCTCTCTTCTGAGGGGCATTAAAAGCGTCTTGTTAAGCTACTGGGATCTCCACCACTTTTCTGAGGGGCATTAAAAGCGTCTTGTTAAGCTACTGGGACCTCCACGTCTCTTCTGAGGGGCATTAAAAGCTTCTTGTTAAGCTACAGGGACCTCCACCACTTTTCCGAGGGGCATTAAAATCA
Organism: Phyllobates terribilis; assembly: GCF_046119375.1. Classification (NCBI taxonomy): domain Eukaryota; kingdom Metazoa; phylum Chordata; class Amphibia; order Anura; family Dendrobatidae; genus Phyllobates; species Phyllobates terribilis. Next base: position 27,426 of record NW_027368490.1, on the reverse strand, counting down.
TCTTGTTAATCTACTGGGACCTCCACGTCTCTTCTGAGGGGCATTAAAAGCGTCTTGTTAAGCTACTGGGACCTCCATCACTTTTCCGAGGGTCATTAAAAGAGTCTTGTTAAGCTACTGGGACCTCAACGTTTCTTCTGAGGGGCATTAAAAGCGTCTTGTTAAGCTACTGGGACCTCCACGTCTCTTCTGAGGGGCATTAAAAGGGTCTTGTTAAGCTACTGGGACCTCCACGTCTCTTCTGAGGGACACTAAAAGCATCTTGTTAAGCTACCAGGACCTCCACCTCTCTTCTGAGGGGCATTAAAAGCGTCTTGTTAAGCTACTGGGACCTCCACCACTTTTCCGAGGGGCATTAAAAGCGTCTTGTTAAGCTACTGGGACCTCCACGTCTCTTGAGAGGGGCATTAAAAGCGTCTTGTTAAGCTACTGGGACCTCCACGTCTCTTCTGAGGGGCATTAAAAGCGTCTTGTTAAGCTACTGGAACCTCCACCACTTTTCCGAGGGGCATTAAAAGCGTCTTGTTAAGCTACTGGGACCTCTACGTCTTTTCTGCGGGGCATTAAAGCGTCTTGTTAAGCTACTGGGACCTCCACGTCTCTTCTGAGTGGCATTAAAAGCGTCTTGTTAAGCTAATGGAACCTCCACGTCTCTTCTGAGGGGCATTAAAAGCGCCTTGTTAAGCTACTGGGTCCTCCACCACATTTCCGAGAGGCATTAAAAGCGTCTTGTTAAGCTACTGGGACCTCCACGTCTCTTCTGAGCGGCATTAAAAACATCTTGTTAAGCTACTGAGACCTCCACGTCTCTTCGGAGGGGCATTAAAAGCGTCTTGTTAAGCTACTGGAACCTCCACCACTTTTCCGAGGTGCATTAAAAGAGTCTTGTTAAGCTACTGGGACCTCCACGTCTCTTCTGAGGGGCATTAAAATCGTCTTGTTAAGCTACTGGGACCTCCACGTCTCTTCTGAGGGGCATTACAAGCATCTTATTAAGCTACTGGGACCTCCATGTCTCTTCTGAGGGGCATTTAAAGTTTCTTGTTAAGCTACTGGGACCTCCACCACACTTCCGAGGGCCATTAAAAGCGTCTTGTTAAGCTACTGGAACCTCCACGTCTCTTCTGAGTGGCATTAAAAGCGTCATGTTAGGCTACTGGGACCTCCACATCTCTTCTGAGGGGCATTAAAAGCGTCTTGTTAAGCCACTGGGACCTCCACAACTTTTCTGAGGGGCATTAAAAACATATTGTTAAGCTACTGGGACCTGCATGTCTCTTCTGAGGGGCATTGAAAGCGTCTTGTTAAGCTACTGGGACCTCCACATCTTTTCTGAGGGGCATTAAAAGCGTCTTGTTCAGCTACTGGGACATCCACATCTCTTCTGAGGGGCATTAAGAGCATCTTGTTAAGCCACTGGGACCTCCACGTCTCTTCTGAGGGGCATTAAAAGCGTCTTGTTAAGCTACTGGGACCTCCACCACTTTTCCGAGGGGCATTAAAAGCGTCTTGTTAAGCAACTTGGACCTCCACGTCTCTTCTGAGGGGCATTAAAAGGGTCTTGTTAAGCTACTGGGACCTCCACCACTATTACGAGGGGCATTAAAAGCGACTTGTTAAGCTACTTGGACCTCCATCACTTTTTCAAGGGGCATTAAAAGAGTCTTTTTAAGCTACTGGGACCTCAACGTTTCTTCTGAGAGGCATTAAAAGCATCTTGTTAAGCTACAGGGACCTCCACGTCTCTTCTGAGGGGCATTAAAAGCATCTTGTTAAGCTACTGGGACCTCCACGTCTCTTCTGAGGGGCACTAAAAGCATCTTGTTAAGCTACCGTGACCTCCACCTCTCTTCTGAGGGGCATTAAAAGCGTCTTGTTAAGCTACTGGGACCTCCATGTCTCTTCTGAGGGGCATTAAAAGCGTCTTGTTAAGCTACTGGGACCTCCACGTCTCTGCTGAGGGGCACTAAAAGCATCTTGTTAAGCTACCGTGACCTCCACCTCTCTTCTGAGGGGCATTAAAAGCGTCTAGTTAAGCTACTGGGACCTCCACGTCTCTTCTGAGGGGCATTAAAAGCGTATTGTTAAGCTACTGGGACCTCCACGTTTCTTCTGAGGGGCATTAAAAGCGTCTTGTTAAGCTACTGGGACCTCCACGTCTCTTGTGAGGGGCATTAAAATCGTCTTGTTAAGCTACTGGGACCTCCACGTCTCTTCTGAGGGGCATTAAAAGCGTCTTGTTAAGGTACTGGGACCTCCACTTCTCTTCTGAGGGGCATTAAAAGCGTCTTGTTAAGCTACTGGGACCTCCACCACTATTCCGAGGGGCATTAAAAGCGACTTGTTAAGCTACTGGGACTTCCATCACTTTTTCGAGGGGCATTAAAAGAGTCTTGTTAAGCTACTGGGACCTCCACGTTTCTTCTGAGAGGCATTAAAAGCGTCTTGTTAAGCTACAGGGACCTCCACGTCTCTTCTGAGGGGCATTAAAAGCATCTTGTTAAGCTACTGGGACCTCCACGTCTCTTCTGAGGGGCACTAAAAGCATCTTGTTAAGCTACCGTGATCTCCACCTCTCTTCTGAGGGGCATTAAAAGTATCTTGTTAAGCTACCGGGACCTCCACCACTTTTCCGAGGGGCATTAAAAGCGTCTTGTTAAGCTACTGGGACCTCCAGGTCTCTTCTGAGGGGCATTAAAAGATTCTTGTTAAGCTACTGGGACCTCCAGGTCTCTTCTGAGGGGCATTAAAAGCGTCTTGTTAAGCTACTGGGACCTCCACGTCTCTGCTGAGGGGCACTAAAAGCATCTTGTTAAGCTACCGTGACCTCCACCTCTCTTCTGAGGGGCATTAAAAGCGTCTAGTTAAGCTACTGGGACCTCCACGTCTCTTCTGAGGGGCATTAAAAGCGTATTGTTAAGCTACTGGGACCTCCACGTTTCTTCTGAGGGGCATTAAAAGCGTCTTGTTAAGCTACTGGGACCTCCACGTCTCTTGTGAGGGGCATTAAAATCGTCTTGTTAAGCTACTGGGACCTCCACGTCTCTTCTGAGGGGCATTAAAAGCGTCTTGTTAAGGTACTGGGACCTCCACTTCTCTTCTGAGGGGCATTAAAAGCGTCTTGTTAAGCTACTGGGACCTCCACCACTATTCCGAGGGGCATTAAAAGCGACTTGTTAAGCTACTGGGACTTCCATCACTTTTTCGAGGGGCATTAAAAGAGTCTTGTTAAGCTACTGGGACCTCCACGTTTCTTCTGAGAGGCATTAAAAGCGTCTTGTTAAGCTACAGGGACCTCCACGTCTCTTCTGAGGGGCATTATAAGCATCTTGTTAAGCTACTGGGACCTCCACGTCTCTTCTGAGGGGCACTAAAAGCATCTTGTTAAGCTACCGTGATCTCCACCTCTCTTCTGAGGGGCATTAAAAGTATCTTGTTAAGCTACCGGGACCTCCACCACTTTTCCGAGGGGCATTAAAAGCGTCTTGTTAAGCTACTGGGACCTCCAGGTCTCTTCTGAGGGGCATTAAAAGATTCTTGTTAAGCTACTGGGACCTCCATATCTCTTCTGAGGGGCATTAAAATCGTCTTGTAAAGCTACTGGAAACTCCACCACTTTTCCGAGGGGCATTAAAAGCGTCTTGTTAAGCTACTGGAACCTCCACGTCTCTTCTGAGGGGCATTAAAAGCGTGTTGTTAAGCTACTGGGACCTCCACCACTATTCCGAGGGGCATTAAAAGCGACTTGTTAAGCTACTGGGACCTCCATCACATTTTCGAGGGGCATTAAATGTGTCTTTTTAAGCTACTGGGACCTCCACGTTTCTTCTGAGAGGCATTAAAAGCATCTTGTTAAGCTACTGGGACCTCCACGTCTCTTCTGATGGGCATTAAAAGCGTCTTGTTAAGCTACTGGGACCTCCACGTCTGTTCTGAGGGGCACTAAAAGCATCTTGTTAAGCTACCGTGACCTCCACCTCTCTTCTGAGGGGCATTAAAAGCGTCTTGTTAAGCTATTGGGACCTGCACCACTTTTCTGAGGGGCATTAAAAGCGTCTTGTTAAGCTACTGGGACCTCCACGTCTCTTCAGAGGGGCATTAAAAGCGTCTTGTTAAGCTACTGGGACCTCCACCACTTTTCCGAGGTGCATTAAAATCATCTTGTTAAGCTACTGGGACCTCCACGTCTCTTCTGAGGGGCATTAAAAGCGTCTTGTTAAGCTACTGCGACCTCCACCACTTTTCCGAAGGGCATTAAAAGCGTCTTGTTAAGCTACTGGAACCTCCAAGTCTCTTCTGAGGGGCATTAAAGCGTCTTGTTAAGCTACTGGGACCTCCACGTCTCTTCTGAGGGGCATTAAACCATCTTGTTAAGCTACTGGGACCTCCACGTGTCTTCTGAGGGGCATTAAAAGCATCTTATTAAGCTACTGGGACCTCCACGTCTCTTCTGAGGGGCATTTAAAGCGTCTTGTTAAGCAACTGGGACCTCTGCGTCTTTTGTGCGGGGCATTAAAGCGTCTTGTTAAGCTACTGGGACCTCCATTTCTCTTCTGAGTGGCATTAAAAGCGTCTTGTTAAGCTAATGAAACCTCCACGTCTCTTCTGAGGGGCATTAAAAGCGTCTCGTTAAGCTACTGGGACCTCCACCACATTTCCGAGGGGCATTAAAAGCATCTTGTTAAGCTACTGGGACCTCCACGTCTCTTCTGAGGGGCATTAAAAGCATCTTGTTAAGCTACTGGGACCTCCACGTCTCTTCTGATGGGCATTAAAAGCTTCTTTTTAAGCTACTGGGACCTCCACGTTTATTCTGAGGGGCATTAAAAGCATCTTATTAAGCTACTGGGACCTCCACATCTTTTCCGAGGGGCATTAAAAGCGTCTTGTTAAGCTACTGGGACCTCCATCACTTTTCCGAGAGTCATTAAAAGAGTCTTGTTAAGCTACTGGGACCTCCACGTTTCTTCTGAGGGGCATTAAAAGCGTCTTGTTAAGCTACTGGGACCTCCACGTCTCTTCTGAGGGGCATTAAAAGCGTCTTGTTAAGCTACTGGGACCTCCACGTCTCTTGAGAGGGGCATTAAAAGCGTCTTGTTAAGCTACTGGGACCTCCACGTCTCTTCTGAGGGGCATTAAAAGCGTCTTGTTAAGCTACTGGGACCTCCACGTCTCTTCTGAGCGGCACTAAAAGCATCTTGTTAAGCTACCGGGACCTCCACCTCTCTTCTGAGGGGCATTAAAAGCGTCTTGTTGAGCTACTGGGACCTCCACCACTTTTCCGAGGGGCATTAAAAGCATCTTGTTAAGCTACTGGGACCTCCACGTGTCTTCTGAGGGGCATTAAAAGCGTCTTGTTAAGCTACTGGGACCTCCACGTTTCTTCTAAGGGGCATTAAAAGCGTCTTGTTAAGCTACTGGGACCTCCACGTCTCTTGAGAGGGGCATTAAAAGCGTCTTGTTAAGCTACTGGGACCTCCACGTCTCTTCTGAGGGGCATTAAAAGCGTCTTGTTAAGCTAATGGAACCTCCACATCTCTTCTGAGGGGCATTAAAAGCGTCTTGTTAAGCTACTGGGACCTCCACATCTTTTCTGAGGGGCATTAAGAGCGTCTTGTTCAGCTACTGGGACATCCACATCTCTTCTGAGGGGCACTAAGAGCATCTTGTTAAGCCACTGGGACCTCCACGTCTCTTCTGAGGGGCATTAAAAGCATCTTGTTAAGCTACCGTGACCTCCACCTCTCTTCTGAGGGGCATTAAAAGCGTATTGTTAAGCTACTGGGACCTCCACCACTTTTCTGAGGGGCTTTAAAAGCGTCTTGTTAAGCTACTGGGACCTCCACGTCTCTTCTGAGGGGCATTAAAAGCTTCTTGTTAAGCTACAGGGACCTCCACCACTTTTCCGAGAGGCATTAAAATCATCTTGTTAAGCTACTGGGACCTCCACGTCTCTTCTTAGGGGCATTAAAAGCGTCTTGTTAAGCTACTGGGACCTCCATCACTTTTCCGAGGGTCATTAAAAGAGTCTTGTTAAGCTACTGGGACCTCCACGTTTCTTCTGAGGGGCATTAAAAGCGTCTTGTTAAGCTACTGGGACCTCCACGTCTCTTCTGAGGGGCATTAAAAGCGTCTTGTTAAGCTACTGGGACCTCCACGTCTCTTCTGAGGGACACTAAAAGCATCTTGTTAAGCTACCGGGACCTCCACCTCTCTTCTGATGGGCATTAAAAGCGTCTTGTTAAGCTACTGGGACCTCCACCACTTTTCCGAGGGGCATTAAAAGCGTCTTGTTAAGCTACTGGGACCTCCACGTCTCTTCTGAGGGGCATTAAAAGCGTCTTGTTAAGCTACTGGGACCTCCACGTCTCTTCTGAGGGGCATTAAAAGCGTCTTGTTAAGCTAATGGAACCTCCACGTCTCTTCTGAGGGGGATTAAAAGCGTCTTGTTAAGCTACTGGGACCTCAACATCTTTTCTGAGGGGCATTAAAAGCGTCTTGTTCAGCTACTGGGACATCCACATCTCTTCTGAGGGGCATTAAGAGCATCTTGTTAAGCCACTGGGACCTCCACGTCTCTTCTGAGGGGCATTAAAAGCGTCTTGTTAAGCTACTGGGACCTCCACCACTTTTCCGAGGGGCATTAAAAGCGTCTTGTTAAGCTACTGGGACCTCCACGTCTCTTCTGAGGGGCATTAAAAGCTTATTTTTAAGCTTCTGGGACCTCCACGTTTCTTCTGAGGGGCATTAAAAGCGTCTTATTAAGCTACTGGGACCTCCACGTCTTTTCCGAGGGGCATTAAAAGCGTCTTGTTAAGCTACTGGGACCTCCATCACTTTTCCGAGGGGCATTAAAATCATCTTGTTAAGCTACTGGAACCTCCACCACTTTTCCGAGGGGCATTAAAAGCGTCTTGTTAAGCTACTGGGACCTCCACGTCTCTTCTGAGGGGCATTAAAAGCGTCTTGTTGAGCTACTGGGACCTCCACCACTTTTCCGGAGGGCATTAAAAGCGTATTGTTAAGCTACTGGGACCTCTACGTCTTTTCTGCGGGGCATTAAAGCGTCTTGTTAAGCTACTGGGACCTCCACTTCTCTTCTGAGTGGCATTAAAAGCGTCTTGTTAAGCTAATGGAACCTCCACGTCTCTTCTGAGGGGCATTAAAAGTGTCTTGTTAAGCTACTGGGACCTCCACATCTTTTCTGAGGGGCATTAAGAGCGTCTTGTTCAGCTACTGGGACATCCACATCTCTTCTGAGGGGCATTAAGAGCATCTTGTTAAGCCACTGGGACCTCCACGTCTCTTCTGAGGGGCATTAAAAGCATCTTGTTAAGCTACCGTGACCTCCACCTCTCTTCTGAGGGGCATTTAAAGCGTATTGTTAAGCTACTGGGACCTCCACCACTTTTCTGAGGGGCATTAAAAGCGTCTTGTTAAGCTACTGGGACCTCCACGTCTCTTCTGAGGGGCATTAAAAGCTTCTTGTTAAGCTACAGGGACCTCCACCACTTTTCCGAGGGGCATTAAAATCATCTTGTTAAGCTACTGGGACCTCCACGTCTCTTCTGAGGGGCATTAAAAGCGTCTTGTTAAGCTACTGGGACCTCCATCACTTTTCCGAGGGTCATTAAAAGAGTCTTGTTAAGCTACTGGGACCTCCACGTTTCTTCTGAGGGGCATTAAAAGCGTCTTGTTAAGCTACTGGGACCTCCACGTCTCTTCTGAGGGGCATTAAAAGCGTCTTGTTAAGCTACTGGGACCTCCACGTCTCTTCTGAGGGACACTAAAAGCATCTTGTTAAGCTACCGGGACCTCCACCTCTCTTCTGATGGGCATTAAAAGCGTCTTGTTAAGCTACTGGGACCTCCACCACTTTTCCGAGGGGCATTAAAAGCGTCTTGTTAAGCTACTGGGACCTCCACGTCTCTTCTGAGGGGCATTAAAAGCGTCTTGTTAAGCTACTGGGACCTCCACGTCTCTTCTGAGGGGCACTAAAAGCATCTTGTTAAGCTACCGTAACCTCCACCTCTCTTCTGAGGTGCATTAAAAGCGTCTTGTTAAGCTACTGGGACCTCCACCACTTTTCTGAGGGGCATTAAAAGCGTCTTGTTAAGCTACTGGGACCTCCACGTCTCTTCTGAGGGGCATTAAAAGCTTCTTGTTAAGCTACAGGGACCTCCACCACTTTTCCGAGGGGCATTAAAATCATCTTGTTAAGCTACTGGGACCTCCACGTCTCTTCTGAGGGGCATTAAAAGCGTCTTGTTAAGCTACTGGGACCTTCATCACTTTTCCGAGGGTCATTAAAAGAGTCTTGTTAAGCTACTGGGACCTCCACGTTTCTTCTGAGGGGCATTAAAAGCGTCTTGTTAAGCTACTGGGACCTCCACGTCTCTTCTGAGGGGCATTAAAAGCGTCTTGTTAAGCTACTGGGACCTCCACGTCTCTTCTGAGGGACACTAAAAGCATCTTGTTAAGCTACCGGGACCTCCACCTCTCTTCTGAGGGGCATTAAAAGCGTCTTGTTAAGCTACTGGGTCCTCCACCACTTTTCTGAGGGGCATTAAAAGCGTCTTGTTAAGCTACTGGGACCTCCACGTCTCTTCTGAGGGGCATTAAAAGCGTCTTGTTAAGCTACTGGAACCTCCACCACTTTTCCGAGGGGCATTAAAAGCGTCTTGTTAAGCTACTGGGACCTCCACGTCTCTTCTGAGGGGCATTAAAAGCGTCTTGTTAAGCTACTGGGACCTCCACGTCTCTTCTGAGGGACACTAAAAGCATCTTGTTAAGCTACCGGGACCTCCACCTCTCTTCTGAGGGGCATTAAAAGCGTCTTGTTAAGCTACTGGGACCTCCACCACTTTTCTGAGGGGCATTAAAAGCGTCTTGTTAAGCTACTGGGACCTCCACCACTTTTCCGAGGGGCATTAAAATCGTCTTGTTAAGCTACTGGGACCTCCACGTCTCTTGTGAGGGGCAATAAAAGCGTCTTGTTAAGCTAATGGAACCTCCACCACTATTCTGAGGGGCATTAAAAGCGACTTGTTAAGCTACTGGGACCTCCATCACTTTTTCGAGGGGCATTAAAAGAGTCTTTTAAGCTACTGGGACCTCCACGTTTCTTCTGAGAGGCATTAAAAGCATCTTGTTAAGCTACTGGGACCTCCACGTCTCTTCTGAGGGGCATTAAAAGCGTCTTGTTAAGCTACTGGGACCTCCACGTCTCTTCTGAGGGGCACTAAAAGCATCTTGTTAAGCTACCGTGACCTCCACCTCTCTTCTGAGGGGCATTAAAAGCGTCTTGTTAAGCTACTGGGACCTCCACCACTTTTCTGAGGGGCATTAAAAGCGTCTTGTTAAGCTACTGGGACCTCCACGTCTCTTCTGAGGGGCATTAAAAGCTTCTTGTTAAGCTACAGGGACCTCCACCACTTTTCCGAGGGGCATTAAAATCATCTTGTTAATCTACTGGGACCTCCACGTCTCTTCTGAGGGGCATTAAAAGCGTCTTGTTAAGCTACTGGGACCTCCATCACTTTTCCGAGGGTCATTAAAAGAGTCTTGTTAAGCTACTGGGACCTCAACGTTTCTTCTGAGGGGCATTAAAAGCGTCTTGTTAAGCTACTGGGACCTCCACGTCTCTTCTGAGGGGCATTAAAAGGGTCTTGTTAAGCTACTGGGACCTCCACGTCTCTTCTGAGGGACACTAAAAGCATCTTGTTAAGCTACCAGGACCTCCACCTCTCTTCTGAGGGGCATTAAAAGCGTCTTGTTAAGCTACTGGGACCTCCACCACTTTTCCGAGGGGCATTAAAAGCGTCTTGTTAAGCTACTGGGACCTCCACGTCTCTTCTGAGGGGCATTAAAAGCATCTTGTTAAGCTACTGGGACCTCCACGTTTCTTCTGAGGGGCATTAAAAGAGTCTTGTTAAGCTACCAGGACCTCCACGTCTCTTCTGAGGGGCATTAAAAGCGTCTTGTTAAGCTACTGGAACCTCCACCACTTTTCCGAGGGGCATTAAAAGCGTCTTGTTAAGCTACTGGGACCTCTACGTCTTTTCTGCGGGGCATTAAAGCGTCTTGTTAAGCTACTGGGACCTCCACGTCTCTTCTGAGTGGCATTAAAAGCGTCTTGTTAAGCTAATGGAACCTCCACGTCTCTTCTGAGGGGCATTAAAAGCGCCTTGTTAAGCTACTGGGTCCTCCACCACATTTCCGAGAGGCATTAAAAGCGTCTTGTTAAGCTACTGGGACCTCCACGTCTCTTCTGAGCGGCATTAAAAACGTCTTGTTAAGCTACTGAGACCTCCACGTCTCTTCGGAGGGGCATTAAAAGCGTCTTGTTAAGCTACTGGAACCTCCACCACTTTTCCGAGGTGCATTAAAAGAGTCTTGTTAAGCTACTGGGACCTCCACGTCTCTTCTGAGGGGCATTAAAAGCGTCTTGTTTAGCGACTGAGACCTCCACGTCTCTTCTGAGGGGCATTAAAATCGTCTTGTTAAGCTACTGGGACCTCCACGTCTCTTCTGAGGGGCATTACAAGCATCTTATTAAGCTACTGGGACCTCCATGTCTCTTCTGAGGGGCATTTAAAGTTTCTTGTTAAGCTACTGGGACCTCCACCACACTTCCGAGGGCCATTAAAAGCGTCTTGTTAAGCTACTGGAACCTCCACGTCTCTTCTGAGTGGCATTAAAAGCGTCATGTTAGGCTACTGGGACCTCCACATCTCTTCTGAGGGGCATTAAAAGCGTCTTGTTAAGCCACTGGGACCTCCACAACTTTTCTGAGGGGCATTAAAAGCATATTGTTAAGCTACTGGGACCTGCATGTCTCTTCTGAGGGGCATTGAAAGCGTCTTGTTAAGCTACTGGGACCTCCACATCTTTTCTGAGGGGCATTAAAAGCGTCTTGTTCAGCTACTGGGACATCCACATCTCTTCTGAGGGGCATTAAGAGCATCTTGTTAAGCCACTGGGACCTCCACGTCTCTTCTGAGGGGCATTAAAAGCGTCTTGTTAAGCTACTGGGACCTCCACCACTTTTCCGAGGGGCATTAAAAGCGTCTTGTTAAGCAACTTGGACCTCCACGTCTCTTCTGAGGGGCATTAAAAGGGTCTTGTTAAGCTACTGGGACCTCCACCACTATTACGAGGGGCATTAAAAGCGACTTGTTAAGCTACTTGGACCTCCATCACTTTTTCAAGGGGCATTAAAAGAGTCTTTTTAAGCTACTGGGACCTCCACGTTTCTTCTGAGAGTCATTAAAAACATCTTGTTAAGCTACAGGGACCTCCACATCTCTTCTGAGGGGCATTAAAAGCATCTTGTTAAGCTACTGGGACCTCCACGTCTCTTCTGAGGGGCACTAAAAGCATCTTGTTAAGCTACCGTGACCTCCACCTCTCTTCTGAGGGGCATTAAAAGCGTCTTGTTAAGCTACTGGGACCTCCACGTCTCTTCTGAGGGGCATTAAAAGCGTCTTGTTAAGCTACTGGGACCTCCACGTCTCTGCTGAGGGGCACTAAAAGCATCTTGTTAAGCTACCGTGACCTCCACCTCTCTTCTGAGGGGCATTAAAAGCGTCTAGTTAAGCTACTGGGACCTCCACGTCTCTTCTGAGGGGCATTAAAAGCGTATTGTTAAGCTACTGGGACCTCCACGTTTCTTCTGAGGGGCATTAAAAGCGTCTTGTTAAGCTACTGGGACCTCCACGTCTCTTGTGAGGGGCATTAAAATCGTCTTGTTAAGCTACTGGGACCTCCACGTCTCTTCTGAGGGGCATTAAAAGCGTCTTGTTAAGGTACTGGGACCTCCACTTCTCTTCTGAGGGGCATTAAAAGCGTCTTGTTAAGCTACTGGGACCTCCACCACTATTCCGAGGGGCATTAAAAGCGACTTGTTAAGCTACTGGGACTTCCATCACTTTTTCGAGGGGCATTAAAAGAGTCTTGTTAAGCTACTGGGACCTCCACGTTTCTTCTGAGAGGCATTAAAAGCGTCTTGTTAAGCTACAGGGACCTCCACGTCTCTTCTGAGGGGCATTAAAAGCATCTTGTTAAGCTACTGGGACCTCCACGTCTCTTCTGAGGGGCACTAAAAGCATCTTGTTAAGCTACTGTGATCTCCACCTCTCTTCTGAGGGGCATTAAAAGTATCTTGTTAAGCTACCGGGACCTCCACCACTTTTCCGAGGGGCATTAAAAGCGTCTTGTTAAGCTACTGGGACCTCCAGGTCTCTTCTGAGGGGCATTAAAAGATTCTTGTTAAGCTACTGGGACCTCCATATCTCTTCTGAGGGGCATTAAAAGCGTCTTGTTAAGCTACTGGGACCTCCACGTCTCTTGTGAGTGGCATTAAAATCGTCTTGTAAAGCTACTTGAAACTCCACCACTTTTCCGAGGGGCATTAAAAGCGTCTTGTTAAGCTACTGGAACCTCCACGTCTCTTCTGAGGGGCATTAAAAGCGTGTTGTTAAGCTACTGGGACCTCCACCACTATTCCGAGGGGCATTAAAAGCGACTTGTTAAGCTACTGGGACCTCCATCACATTTTCGAGGGGCATTAAATGTGTCTTTTTAAGCTACTGGGACCTCCACGTTTCTTCTGAGAGGCATTAAAAGCATCTTGTTAAGCTACTGGGACCTCCACGTCTCTTCTGATGGGCATTAAAAGCGTCTTGTTAAGCTACTGGGACCTCCACGTCTGTTCTGAGGGGCACTAAAAGCATCTTGTTAAGCTACCGTGACCTCCACCTCTCTTCTGAGGGGCATTAAAAGCGTCTTGTTAAGCTATTGGGACCTGCACCACTTTTCTGAGGGGCATTAAAAGCGTCTTGTTAAGATACTGGGACCTCCACGTCTCTTCAGAGGGGCATTAAAAGCGTCTTGTTAAGCTACTGGGACCTCCACCATTTTTCCGAGGGGCATTAAAATCATCTTGTTAAGCTACTGGGACCTCCACGTCTCTTCTGAGGGGCATTAAAAGCGTCTTGTTAAGCTACTGCGACCTCCACCACTTTTCCGAAGGGCATTAAAAGCGTCTTGTTAAGCTACTGGAACCTCCAAGTCTCTTCTGAGGGGCATTAAAGCGTCTTGTTAAGCTACTGGGACCTCCACGTCTCTTCTGAGGGGCATTAAACCATCTTGTTAAGCTACTGGGACCTCCACGTGTCTTCTGAGGGGCATTAAAAGCATCTTATTAAGCTACTGGGACCTCCACGTCTCTTCTGAGGGGCATTTAAAGCGTCTTGTTAAGCAACTGGGACCTCTGCGTCTTTTGTGCGGGGCATTAAAGCGTCTTGTTAAGCTACTGGGACCTCCATTTCTCTTCTGAGTGGCATTAAAAGCGTCTTGTTAAGCTAATGAAACCTCCACGTCTCTTCTGAGGGGCATTAAAAGCGTCTTGTTAAGCTACTGGGACCTCCACCACATTTCCGAGGGGCATTAAAAGCATCTTGTTAAGCTACTGGGACCTCCACGTCTCTTCTGAGGGGCATTAAAAGCATCTTGTTAAGCTACTGGGACCTCCACGTCTCTTCTGATGGGCATTAAAAGCTTCTTTTTAAGCTACTGGGACCTCCACGTTTATTCTGAGGGGCATTAAAAGCATCTTATTAAGCTACTGGGACCTCCACATCTTTTCCGAGGGGCATTAAAAGCGTCTTGTTAAGCTACTGGGACCTCCATCACTTTTCCGAGAGTCATTAAAAGAGTCTTGTTAAGCTACTGGGACCTCCACGTTTCTTCTGAGGGGCATTAAAAGCGTCTTGTTAAGCTACTGGGACCTCCACGTCTCTTCTGAGGGGCATTAAAAGCGTCTTGTTAAGCTACTGGGACCTCCACGTCTCTTGAGAGGGGCATTAAAAGCGTCTTGTTAAGCTACTGGGACCTCCACGTCTCTTCTGAGGGGCATTAAAAGCGTCTTGTTAAGCTACTGGGACCTCCACGTCTCTTCTGAGCGGCACTAAAAGCATCTTGTTAAGCTACCGGGACCTCCACCTCTCTTCTGAGGGGCATTAAAAGCGTCTTGTTGAGCTACTGGGACCTCCACCACTTTTCCGAGGGGCATTAAAAGCATCTTGTTAAGCTACTGGGACCTCCACGTCTCTTCTGAGGGGCATTAAAAGCGTCTTGTTAAGCTACTGGGACCTCCACGTTTCTTCTAAGGGGCATTAAAAGCGTCTTGTTAAGCTACTGGGACCTCCACGTCTCTTGAGAGGGGCATTAAAAGCGTCTTGTTAAGCTACTGGGACCTCCACGTCTCTTCTGAGGGGCATTAAAAGCGTCTTGTTAAGCTAATGGAACCTCCACGTCTCTTCTGAGGGGGATTAAAAGCTTCTTGTTAAGCTACTGGGACCTCAACATCTTTTCTGAGGGGCATTAAAAGCGTCTTGTTCAGCTACTGGGACATCCACATCTCTTCTAAGGGGCATTAAGAGCATCTTGTTAAGCCACTGGGACCTCCACGTCTCTTCTGAGGGGCATTAAAAGCGTCTTGTTAAGCTACTGGGACCTCCACCACTTTTCCGAGGGGCATTAAAAGCGTCTTGTTAAGCTACTGGGACCTCCACGTCTCTTCTGAGGGGCATTAAAAGCTTATTTTTAAGCTTCTGGGACCTCCACGTTTCTTCTGAGGGGCATTAAAAGCGTCTTATTAAGCTACTGGGACCTCCACGTCTTTTCCGAGGGGCATTAAAAGCGTCTTGTTAAGCTACTGGGACCTCCATCACTTTTCCGAGGGCATTAAAATCATCTTGTTAAGCTACTGGAACCTCCACCACTTTTCCGAGGGGCATTAAAAGCGTCTTGTTAAGCTATTGGGACCTCCACGTCTCTTCTGAGGGGCATTAAAAGCGTCTTGTTAAGCTACTGGGACCTCCACCACTTTTCCGGAGGGCATTAAAAGCGTATTGTTAAGCTACTGGGACCTCTACGTCTTTTCTGCGGGGCATTAAAGCGTCTTGTTAAGCTACTGGGACCTCCACTTCTCTTCTGAGTGGCATTAAAAGCGTCTTGTTAAGCTAATGGAACCTCCACGTCTCTTCTGAGGGGCATTAAAAGCGTCTTGTTAAGCTACTGGGACCTCCACATCTTTTCTGAGGGGCATTAAGAGCGTCTTGTTCAGCTACTGGGACATCCACATCTCTTCTGAGGGGCATTAAGAGCATCTTGTTAAGCCACTGGGACCTCCACGTCTCTTCTGAGGGGCATTAAAAGCGTCTTGTTAAGCTACTGGGACCTCCACCACTTTTCCGAGGGGCATTAAAAGCGTCTTGTTAAGCTACTGGGACCTCCACGTCTCTTCTGAGGGGCATTAAAAGCTTCTTTTTAAGCTACTGGGACCTCCACGTTTTTTCTGATGGGCATTAAAAGCGTCTTATTAAGCTACTGGGACCTCCACGTCTTTTCCGAGGGGCATTAACAGCGTCTTGTTAAGCTACTGGGACCTCCATCACTTTTCCGAGGGTCATTAAAAGAGTCTTGTTAAGCTACTGGGACCTCCACGTTTCTTCTGAGGGGCATTAAAAGCATCTTGTTAAGCTACTGGGACCTCCACGTCTCTTCTGAGGGGCATTAAAAGCGTCTTGTTAAGCTACTGGGACCTCCACGTCTCTTCTGAGGGGCACTAAAAGCATCTTGTTAAGCTACCGGGACCTCCACCTCTCTTCTGAGGGGCATTAAAAGCGTCTTGTTGAGCTACTGGGACCTCCACCACTTTTCCGAGGGGCACTAAAAGCATCTTGTCAAGCTACTGGGACCTCCACGTCTCTTCTGAGGGGCATTAAAAGCGTCTTGTTAAGCTACTGGGACCTCCACGTTTCTTCTGAGGGGCATTAAAAGCATCTTGTTAAGCTACTGGGACCTCCACGTCTCTTGAGAGGGGCATTAAAAGCGTCTTGTTAAGCTACTGGGACCTCCACGTCTCTTCTGAGGGGCATTAAAAGCGTCTTGTTAAGCTACTGGAACCTCCACCACTTTTCCGAGGGGCATTAAAAGCGTCTTGTTAAGCTACTGGGACCTCCACATCTCTTCTGAGGGGCATTAAAAGCGTCTTGTTAAGCTACTGGGACCTCCACCACATTTCCCGAGGGCATTAAAAGCGTATTGTTAAGCTACTGGGACCTCTACGTCTTTTCTGCAGGGCATTAAAGCGTCTTGTTAAGCTACTGGGACCTCCACTTCTCTTTTGAGTGGCATTAAAAGCGTCTTGTTAAGCTAATGGAAACTCCACGTCTCTTCTGAGGGGCATTAAAAGCGTGTTGTTAAGCTACTGGGACCTCCACATCTTTTCTGAGGGGCATTAAAATCGTCTTGTTCAGCTACTGGGACATCCACATCTCTTCTGAGGGGCATTAAGAGCATCTTGTTAAGCCACTGGGACCTCCACGTCTCTTCTGAGGGGCATTAAAAGCGTCTTGTTAAGCTACTGGGACCTCCACCACTTTTCCGAGGGGCATTAAAAGCGTCTTGTTAAGCTCCTGGGACCTCCACGTCTCTTCTGAGGGGCATTAAAAGCTTCTTTTTAAGCTACTGGGACCTCCACGTTTCTTCTGAGGGGCATTAAAAGCGTCTTATTAAGCTACTGGGACCTCCACGTCTTTTCCGAGGGGCATTAAAAGCGTCTTGTTAAGCTACTGGGACCTCCATCACTTTTCCGACGGTCATTAAAAGAGTCTTGTTAAGCTACTGGGACCTCCACGTTTCTTCTGAGGGGCATTAAAAGCGTCTTGTTAAGCTACTTGGACCTCCACGTCTCTTGTGAGGGGCATTAAATGCGTCTTGTTAAGCTACTGGGACCTCCACGTCTCTTCTGAGGGGCACTAAAAGCATCTTGTTAAGCTACCGGGACCTCCACCTCTCTTCTGAGGGGCATTAAAAGCGTCTTGTTGAGCTACTGGGACCTCCACCACTTTTCCGAGGGGCATTAAAAGCATCTTGTTAAGCTACTGGGACCTCCACGTCTCTTCTGAGGGGCATTAAAAGCGTATTGTTAAGCTACTGGGACCTCCGCGTTTCTTCTGAGGGGCATTAAAAGCGTCTTGTTAAGCTACTGGGATCTCCACGTCTCTTGAGAGGGGCATTAAAAGCGTCTTGTTAAGCTACTGGGATCTCCACGTCTCTTCTGAGGGGCATTAAAAGCGTCTTGTTAAGCTACTGGAACCTCCACCACTTTTCCGAGGGGCATTAATAGCGTCTTGTTAAGCTACTGGGACCTCCACCACATTTCCGAGGGGCATTAAAAGCGTCTTGTTAAGCTACTGGGACCTTCACGTCTCTTCTGAGGGGCATTAAAAGCGTCTTGTTAAGCTACTGGGACCTCCACGTCTCTTCTGAGTGGCATTAAAAACATCTTCTTAAGCTACTGGGACCTCCATGTGTCTTCTGAGGGGCATTAAAAGCGTCTTATTAAGCTACTGGGACCTCCACGTCTCTTCTGAGAGGCATTAAAAGCGTCTTGTTAAGCTACTGGGACCTCCCCGTCTATTCTGAGGGGCAATAAAAGTGTCATGTTAAGCCACTGGGACCTCCACGTCTCTTCTGAGTGGCATTAAAAGCGTCTTGTTAAGCTAATGGAACCTCCACGTCTCTTCTGAGGGGCATTAAAAGCACCTTGTTAAGCTACTGGGTCCCCCACCACATTTCCGAGAGGCATTAAAAGCATCTTGTTAAGCTACTGGGACCTCCACGTCTCTTCTGAGCGGCATTAAAAGCGTCTTGTTAAGCTACTGAGACCTCAACGTCTCTTCTGAGGGGCTTTAAAAGCATCTTGTTAAGCTACTGGGACCTCCACTTCTCTGCTGAGGGGCATTAAAAGCGTCTTGTTAAGCTACTGGGACCTCCACCACTTTTCCGAGGGGCATTAAAAGAGTCTTGGTAAGCTACTGGGACCTCCACGTCTCTTCTGAGGGGCATTAAAAGCATCTTGTTTAGCGACTGAGACCTCCACGTCTCTTTTGAGGGGCATTAAAAGCGTCTTGTTAAGCTACTGGGACCTCCACGTCTCTTCTGAGGGGCATTACAAGCATCTTATTAAGCTACTGGGACCTCCACATCTCTTCTGAGGGGCATTTAAAGTTTATTGTTAAGCTACTGGGACCTCCACCACACTTCCGAGGGCCATTAAAAGCGTCTTGTTAAGCTACTGGGACCTCCACGTCTTTTCTGAGTGGCATTAAAAGCGTCATGTTAGGCTACTGGGACCTCCACATTTCTTATGAGGGGCATTAAAAGCGTCTTGTTAAGCTACTGGGACCTCCACAACTTTTCTGAGGGGCATTAAAATCATCTTGTTAAGCTACTGGGACCTGCATGTCTCTTCTGAGGGGCATTAAAAGCGTCTTGTTAAGCTACTGGGACCTCCACATCTTTTCTGAGGGGCATTAAAAGCGTCTTGTTCAGCTACTGGGACATCCACATCTCTTCTGAGGGGCATTAAGAGCATCTTGTTAAGCCACTGGGACCTCCATGTCTCTTCTGCGGGGCATTAAAAGCGTCTTGTTAAGCTACTGGGTCCTCCACCACATTTCCGAGAGGCATTAAAAGCGTCTTGTTAAGCTACTGGGACCTCCACGTCTCTTCTGAGAGGCATTAAAAGCGTCTTGTTAAGCTACTGGGACCTCCACCACTTTTGCGAGGGGCATTAAAATCTCTTGTTAAGTTACAGGGACCTCCCCGTCTATTCTGAGGGGCATTAAAAGCGTCATGTTAAGCCACTGGGACCTCCACGTCTCTTCTGAGTGGCATTAAAAGCGTCTTGTTAAGCTAATGGAACCTCCACGTCTCTTCTGAGGGGCATTAAAAGCACCTTGTTAAGCTACTGGGTCCCCCACTACATTTCCGAGAGGCATTAAAAGCGTCTTGTTAAGCTACTGAGACCTCCACGTCTCTTCTGAGGGGCTTTAAAAGCATCTTGTTAAGCTATTGGGACCTCCACTTCTCTGCTGAGGGGCATTAAAAGCGTCTTGTTAAGCTACTGGGACCTCCACCACTTTTCCGAGGGGCATTAAAAGAGTCTTGTTAAGCTACTGGGACCTCCACGTCTCTTCTGAGGGGCATTAAAAGCGTCTTGTTTAGCGACTGAGACCTCCACGTCTCTTCTGAGGGGCATTAAAAGCGTCTTGTTAAGCTACTGGGACCTCCACGTCTCTTCTGAGGGGCATTACAAGCATCTTATTAAGCTACTGGGACCTCCACGTCTCTTCTGAGGGGCATTTAAAGTTTATTGTTAAGCTACTGGGACCTCCACCACACTTCCGAGGGCCATTAAAAGCGTCTTGTTAAGCTACTGGGACCTCCACGTCTCTTCTGAGGTGCATTTAAAGTTTCTTGTTAAGCTACTGGGACCTCCACCACACTTCCGAGGGCCATTAAAAGCATCTTGTTAAGCTACTGGGACCTCCACGTCTCTTCTGAGTGGCATTAAAAGCGTCATGTTAGGCTACTGGGACCTCCACATCTCTTCTGAGGGGCATTAAAGGCGTCATGTTAAGCTACTGGGACCTCCACAACTTTTCTGAGGGGCATTAAAAGCATCTTGTTAAGCTACTGGGACCTGCATGTCTCTTCTGAGGGGCATTAAAAGCGTCTTGTTAAGCTACTGGGACCTCCACATCTTTTCTGAGGTACATTAAAAGCGTCTTGTTCAGCTACTGGGACATCCACATCTCCTCTGAGGGGCATTAAGAGAATCTTGTTAAGCCACTGGGACCTCCACGTCTCTTCTGAGGGGCATTAAAAGCGTCTTGTTAAGCTACTGGGACCTCCACCACTTTTCCTAGGGCATTAAAAGCGTCTTGTTAAGCTACTGGGACCTCCACGTCTCTTCTGAGGGGCATTAAAAGCGTCTTGTTAAGCTACTGGGACCTCCAGCACTATTCCGAGGGGCATTAAAAGCATCTTGTTAAGCTACTGGGACCTCCATCAATTTTTCGAGGGGCATTAAAAGAGTCTTTTTCAGCTACTGGGACCTCCACGTTTCTTCTGAGAGGCATTAAAAGCATCTTGTTAAGCTACAGGGACCTCCACGTCTCTTCTGAGGGGCATTAAAAGCGTCTTGTTAAGCTACTGGGACCTCCACGTCTCTTCTGAGGGGCACTAAAAGCATCTTGTTAAGCTACCGTGAACTCCACCTCTCTTCTGAGGAGCATTAAAAGCGTCTTGTTAAGCTACTGGGACCTCCACCACTTTTCCGAGGGGCATTAAAAGCATCTTGTTAAGCTACTGGGACCTCCACGTCTCTTCTGAGAGGCATTAAAAGCGTCTTGTTAAGCTACTGGGACCTCCACATTTCTTCTGAGGGGCATTAAAAGCGTCTTGTTAAGCTACTGGGACCTCCACGTCTCTTGTGAGGGGCATTAAAAGCGTGTTGTTAAGCTACTGGGACCTCCACGTCTCTTCTGAGGGACATTAAAAGCGTCTTGTTAAGCTACTGGGACCTCCACGTCTCTTCTGAGGGGCATTAAAACCATCTTGTTAAGCTACT
Organism: Phyllobates terribilis; assembly: GCF_046119375.1. Lineage (NCBI taxonomy): Eukaryota > Metazoa > Chordata > Amphibia > Anura > Dendrobatidae > Phyllobates > Phyllobates terribilis. The sequence continues at coordinate 6,938 of NW_027368490.1, read as the reverse complement.
GGGACCTCCACTACTATTCCGAGGGGCATTAAAAGCGACTTGTTAAGCTACTGGGACCTCCATCACTTTTTCGAGGGGCATTAAACGAGTCTTGTTAAGCTACTGGGACCTCCACGTTTCTTCTGAGAGGCATTAAAAGCGTCTTGTTAAGCTACAGGGACCTCCACGTCTCTTCTGAGGGGCATTAAAAGCGTCTTGTTAAGCTACTGGGACCTCCACGTCTCTTCTGAGGGGCACTAAAAGCATCTTGTTAAGCTACCGTGACCTCCACCTCTCTTCTGAGGGGCATTAAAAGCGTCTTGTTAAGCTACTGGGACCTCCACCACTTTTCCGAGGGGCATTAAAAGCGTCTTGTTAAGCTACTGGGACCTCCACGTCTCTTCTGAGGGGTATTAAAAGCGTCTTGTTAAGCTACTGGGACCTCCACGTCTCTTCTGAGGGGCATTAAAAGCATCTTGTTAAGCTACTGGGACCTCCACGTCTCTCCTGTGAGGGGCATTAATAGCGTCTAGTTAAGCTACTGGGACCTCCACGTCTTTTCTGAGGGGCATTAAAAGCGTCTTGTTAAGCTACTGGAACCTCCACCACTTTTCCGAGGGGCATTAAAAGCGTCTTGTTAAGCTACTGGGACCTCCACGTCTTTTCCGAGGGGCATTAAAAGCGTCTTGTTAATCTACTGGGACCTCCATCACTTTTCCGAGGGTCATTAAAAGAGTCTTGTTAAGCTACTGGGACCTCCACGTTTCTTCTGAGGGGCATTAAAAGCGTCTTGTTAAGCTACTGGGACCTCCACGTCTCTTCTGAGGGGCATTAAATGCGTCTTCTTAAGCTACTGGGACCTCCACGTCTCTTCTGCGGGGCACTAAAAGCATCTTGTTAAGCTACCGGGACCTCCACCTCTCTTCTGAGGGGCATTAAAAACGTCTTGTTGAGCTACTGGGACCTCCACCACTTTTCCGAGGGGAATTAAAAGCATCTTGTTAAGCTACTGGGACCTCCACGTCTCTTCTGAGGGGCATTAAAAGCGTCTTGTTAAGCTACTGGGACCTCCACGTTTCTTCTGAGGGGCATTAAAAGCGTCTTGTTAAGCTACTGGGATCTCCACGTCTCTTGAGAGGGGCATTAAAAGCGTCTTGTTAAGCTACTGGGACCTCCACGTCTCTTCTGAGGGGCATTAAAAGCGTCTTGTTAAGCTACTGGAACCTCCACCACTTTTCCGAGGGGCATTAATAGCGTCTTGTTAAGCTACTGGGACCTCCACCACATTTCCGAGGGGCATTAAAAGCGTCTTGTTAAGCTACTGGGACCTCCACGTCTCTTCTGAGTGGCATTAAAAACATCTTGTTAAGCTACTGGGACCTCCATGTGTCTTCTGAGGGGCATTAAAAGCGTCTTATTAAGCTACTGGGACCTCCACGTCTCTTCTGAGAGGCATTAAAAGCGTCTTGTTAAGCTACTGGGACCTCCACCACTTTTGCGAGGGGCATTAAAATCTCTTGTTAAGTTACAGGGACCTCCCCGTCTATTCTGAGGGGCATTAAAAGCGTCATGTTAAGCCACTGGGACCTCCAAGTCTCTTCTGAGTGGCATTAAAAGCGTCTTGTTAAGCTAATGGAACCTCCACGTCTCTTCTGAGGGGCATTAAAAGCACCTTGTTAAGCTACTGGGTCCCCCACTACATTTCCGAGAGGCATTAAAAGCGTCTTGTTAAGCTACTGAGACCTCCACGTCTCTTCTGAGGGGCTTTAAAAGCATCTTGTTAAGCTATTGGGACCTCCACTTCTCTGCTGAGGGGCATTAAAAGCATCTTGTTAAGCTACTGGGACCTCCACCACTTTTCCGAGGGGCATTAAAAGAGTCTTGTTAAGCTACTGGGACCTCCATGTGTCTTCTGAGGGGCATTAAAAGCGTCTTGTTTAGCGACTGAGACCTCCACGTCTCTTCTGAGGGGCATTAAAAGCGTCTTGTTAAGCTACTGGGACCTCCACGTCTCTTCTGAGGGGCATTACAAGCATCTTATTAAGCTACTGGGACCTCCACGTCTCTTCTGAGGGGCATTTAAAGTTTATTGTTAAGCTACTGGGACCTCCACCACACTTCCGAGGGCCATTAAAAGCGTCTTGTTAAGCTACTGGGACCTCCACGTCTCTTCTGAGTGGCATTAAAAGCGTCATGTTAGGCTACTGGGACCTCCACATTTCTTATGAGGGGCATTAAAAGCGTCTTGTTAAGCTACTGGGACCTGCACAACTTTTCTGAGGGGCATTAAAATCATCTTGTTAAGCTACTGGGACCTGCATGTCTCTTCTGAGGGGCATTAAAAGCGTCTTGTTAAGCTACTGGGACCTCCACATCTTTTCTGAGGGGCATTAAAAGCGTCTTGTTCAGCTACTGGGACATCCACATCTCTTCTGAGGGGCATTAAGAGCATCTTGTTAAGCCACTGGGACCTCCACGTCTCTTCTGAGGGGCATTAAAAGCGTCTTGTTAAGCTACTGGGTCCTCCACCACATTTCCGAGAGGCATTAAAAGCGTCTTGTTAAGCTACTGGGACCGCCACGTCTCTTCTGAGCGGCATTAAAGGCGTCTTGTTAAGCTACTGAGACCTCCACGTCTCTTCTGAGGGGCTTTAAAAGCATCTTGTTAAGCTACTGGGACCTCCACTTCTCTGCTGAGGGGCATTAAAAGCGTCTTGTTAAGCTACTGGGACCTCCACCACTTTTCCACGGGGCTTTAAAAGAGTCTTGTTAAGCTACTGGGACCTCCACGTCTGTTCTGAGGGGCATTAAAAGCGTCTTGTTTAGCGACTGAGACCTTCACGTCTCTTCTGAGGGGCATTAAAAGCGTCTTGTTAAGCTACTGGGACCTCCACGTCTCTTCTGAGGGGCATTACAAGCATCTTATTAAGCTACTGGGACCTCCACGTCTCTTCTGAGGGGCATTTAAAGTTTCTTGTTAAGCTACTGGGACCTCCACCACACTTCCGAGGGCCATTAAAAGCGTCTTGTTAAGCTACTGGGACCTCCACGTCTCTTCTGAGTGGCATTAAAAGCGTCATGTTAGGCTACTGGGTCCTCCACATCTCTTCTGAGGGGCATTAAAGGCATCATGTTAAGCTACTGGGACCTCCACAACTTTTCTGAGGGGCATTAAAAGCATCTTGTTAAGCTACTGGGACCTGCATGTCTCTTCTGAGGGGCATTAAAAGCGTCTTGTTAAGCTACTGGGACCTCCACATCTTTTCTGAGGGGCATTAAAAGCGTCTTGTTCAGCTACTGGGACATCCACATCTCTTCTGAGGGGCATTAAGAGAATCTTGTTAAGCCACTGGGACCTCCACGTCTCTTCTGAGGGGCATTAAAAGCGTCTTGTTAAGCTACTGGGACCTCCACCACTTTTCCTAGGGCATTAAAAGCGTCTTGTTAAGCTACTGGGACCTCCACGTCTCTTCTGAGGGGCATTAAAAGCGTCTTGTTAAGCTACTGGGACCTCCAGCACTATTCCGAGGGGCATTAAAAGCAACTTGTTAAGCTACTGGGACCTCCATCAATTTTTCGAGGGGCATTAAAAGAGTCTTTTTAAGCTACTGGGACCTCCACGTTTCTTCTGAGAGGCATTAAAAGCATCTTGTTAAGCTACAGGGACCTCCACGTCTCTTCTGAGGGGCATTAAAAGCGTCTTGTTAAGCTACTGGGACCTCCACGTCTCTTCTGAGGGGCACTAAAAGCATCTTGTTAAGCTACCGTGACCTCCACCTCTCATCTGAGGAGCATTAAAAGCGTCTTGTTAAGCTACTGGGACCTCCACCACTTTTCCGAGGGGCATTAAAAGCGTCTTGTTAAGCTACTGGGACCTCCACGTCTCTTCTGAGAGGCATTAAAAGCGTCTTATTAAGCTACTGGGACCTCCACGTTTCTTCTGAGGGGCATTAAAAGCGTCTTGTTAAGCTACTGGGACCTCCACGTCTCTTGTGAGGGGCATTAAAAGCGTCTTGTTAAGCTACTGGGACCTCCATGTCTCTTCTGAGGGACATTAAAAGCGTCTTGTTAAGCTACTGGGACCTCCACGTCTCTTCTGAGGGGCATTAAAAGCGTCTTGTTAAGCTACTGGGACCTCCACCACTATTCCGAGGGGCATTAAAAGCGACTTGTTAAGCTACTGGGACCTCCATCACTTTTTCGAGGGGCATTAAAAGAGTCTTGTTAAGCTCCTGGGACCTTCACGTTTCTTCTGAGAGGCATTAAAAGCGTCTTGTTAAGCTACAGGGACCTCCACGTCTCTTCTGAGGTTCATTAAAAGCGTCTTGTTAAGCTACTGGGACCTCCACGTCTCTTCTGAGGGGCACTAAAAGCATCTTGTTAAGCTACCGTGACCTCCACCTCTCTTCTGAGGGGCATTAAAAGCGTCTTGTTAAGCTACTGGGACCTCCACCACTTTTCCGAGGGGCATTAAAAGCGTCTTGTTAAGCTACTGGGACCTCCACGTCTCTTCTGAGGGGCATTAAAAGCATCTTGTTAAGCTACTGGGACCTCCACGTCTCTTCTGAGGGGCATTAAAAGCATCTTGTTAAGCTACTGGGACCTCCACGTCTCCTGTGAGGGGCATTAAAAGCGTCTTGTTAAGCTACTGGGTCCTCCACGTCTCTTCTGAGGGGCATTAAAAGTGTCTTGTTAAGCTACTGGAACCTCCACCACTTTTCCGAGGGGCATTAAAAGCGTCTTGTTAAGCTACTGGGACCTCCACGTCTCTTCTGAGAGGCATTAAAAGCGTATTGTTAAGCTACTGGGACCTCCACATTTATTCTGAGGGGCATTAAAAGCGTCTTGTTAAGCTACTGGGACCTCCACGTCTCTTGTGAGGGGCATTAAAAGCGTCTTGTTAAGCTACTAGGACCTCCACGTCTCTTCTGAGGGACATTAAAAGCGTCTTGTTAAGCTACTGGGACCTCCACGTCTCTTCTGAGGGGCATTAAAACCATCTTGTTAAGCTACTGGGACCTCCACCACTATTCCGAGGGGCATTAAAAGCGACTTGTTAAGCTACTGGGACCTCCATCACTTTTTCGAGGGGCATTAAAAGAGTCTTGTTAAGCTACTGGGAGCTCCACGTTTCTTCTGAGAGGCATTAAAAGCGTCTTGTTAAGCTACAGGGACCTCCACGTCTCTTCTGAGGGGCATTAAAAGCGTCTTGTTAAGCTACTGGGACCTCCACGTCTCTTCTGAGGGGCACTAAAAGCATCTTGTTAAGCTACCGTGACCTCCACCTCTCTTCTGAGGGGCATTAAAAGCGTCTTGTTAAGCTACTGGGACCTCCACCACTTTTCCGAGGGGCATTAAAAGCGTCTTGTTAAGCTACTGGGACCTCCACGTCTCTTCTGAGGGGCATTAAAAGCGTCTTGTTAAGCTACTGGGACCTCCACGTCTCTTCTGAGGGGCATTAAAAGCATCTTGTTAAGCTACTGGGACCTCCACGTCTCCTGTGAGGGGCATTAATAGCGTCTTGTTAAGCTACTGGGACCTCCACGTCTCTTCTGAGGGGCATTAAAAGCGTCTTGTTAAGCTACTGGAACCTCCACCACTTTTCCGAGGGGCATTAAAAGCGTCTTGTTAAGCTACTGGGACCTCCACGTCTTTTCCGAGGGGCATTAAAAGCGTCTTGTTAAGCTACTGGGACCTCCATCACTTTTCCGAGGGTCATTAAAAGAGTCTTGTTAAGCTACTGGGACCTCCACGTTTCTTCTGAGGGGCATTAAAAGCGTCTTGTTAAGCTACTGGGACCTCCACGTCTCTTCTGAGGGGCATTAAATGCGTCTTGTTAAGCTACTGGGACCTCCACGTCTCTTCTGAGGGGCACTAAAAGCATCTTGTTAAGCTACCGGGACCTCCACCTCTCTTCTGAGGGGCATTAAAAGCGTCTTGTTGAGCTACTGGGACCTCCACCACTTTTCCGAGGGGAATTAAAAGCATCTTGTTAAGCTACTGGGACCTCCACGTCTCTTCTGAGGGGCATTAAAAGCATCTTGTTAAGCTACTGGGACCTCCACGTTTCTTCTGAGGGGCATTAAAAGCGTCTTGTTAAGCTACTGGGATCTCCACGTCTCTTGAGAGGGGCATTAAAAGCGTCTTGTTAAGCTACTGGGACCTCCACGTCTCTTCTGAGGGGCATTAAAAGCGTCTTGTTAAGCTACTGGAACCTCCACCACTTTTCCGAGGGGCATTAATAGCGTCTTGTTAAGCTACTGGGACCTCCACCACATTTCCGAGGGGCATTAAAAGCGTCTTGTTAAGCTACTGGGACCTCCACGTCTCTTCTGAGGGGCATTAAAAGCGTCTTGTTAAGCTACTGGGACCTCCACGTCTCTTCTGAGTGGCATTAAAAACATCTTGTTAAGCTACTGGGACCTCCACGTGTCTTCTGAGGGGCATTAAAAGCGTCTTATTAAGCTACTGGGACCTCCACGTCTCTTCTGAGAGGCATTAAAAGCGTCTTGTTAAGCTACTGGGACCTCCACCACTTTTGCGAGGGGCATTAAAATCTCTTGTTAAGTTACAGGTGTAACATACCTGGCGGCGTCCTTGCATGGTGGTCCATCTCCCACTGTGCAAGAGGGCGCACTTGATCTCCTGTCCAGAATGTCTCTCTGGCTTCCCTCCATGCTGTCTGTTTGTGTCTGTTTCTGCTGCTTAAGGGTGGCGCCCGATCACTTCCTGCCTTTTGTACCTGCTGTGGGTCACACCCCTTGTGCGTCCTCAGCCTATTGCTGTCTGTCACTTGGTATATAGCTCAGCAGCTCCCTTCTATCCCTGCCTGAGCTTAGTGTTTCCTTCAGTGTGTGCTTGCACTCTGAAGGTGCCAGGTCCCGTCTTTGTTTCCTTGTCTGCCTTTCCTGGAGGCTGTATTTCCAGGCCTGTCTGAACTTAGTCCTGTATGTCTCCTGC
>NW_027368489.1:0-49378 GCF_046119375.1 Phyllobates terribilis | reverse complement strand
GCCAGCTCCTTTCATTCAGTCAGTAGCTTCAAACATTTCTGGTATATGAAAAACATGTTTTTCAATGGCAAATATCAATGAATATTGTAAATGCACAAACAGTAATTTCTCCGCATTGCAAGGTGCAAGTCTGAAATTTTTTGCTTTTTCCTGCTCCTCTTAGCATGATAAAGAAGATTCAAAGAGAGTGAGATGCCAGTTACTTTCATGCAGTCAGTAGCTTCAATCATTTCTGGACGTTTTTCAATGGTAAAAATCAATGAATATTGTAAATGCACAAACAGTAATTTCTCCACATTGCAAGGTGCAATTCTGAAATTTTTTGCTTTTTCCTGCTCCTCTTAGCATGATAAAGAAGATTCAAAGAGAGTGAGATGCCAGCTCCTTTCATTCAGTCAGTAGCTTCAAACATTTCTGGTATATGAATAACATGATGTTTTTCAATGGCAAAAATCAATGAATATTGTAAATGCACAAACAGTAATTTCTCCGCATTGCAAGGTGCAATTCTGAAATTTTTTGCTTTTTCCTGCTCCTCTTAGCATGATAAAGAAGATTCAAAGAGAGTGAGATGCCAGCTCCTTTCATTCAGTCAGTAGCTTCAAACATTTCTGGTATATGAATAACATGATGTTTTTCAATGGCAAAAATCAATGAATATTGTAAATGCACAAACAGTAATTTCTCCGCATTGCAAGGTGCAATTCTGAAATTTTTTGCTTTTTCCTGCTCCTCTTAGCATGATAAAGAAGATTCAAAAAGAGTGAGATGCCAGCTCCTTTCATTCAGTCAGTAGCTTCAATCATTTCTGGATGTTTTTCAATGGCAAAAATCAATGAATATTGTAAATGCACAAACAGTAATTTCTCCGCATTGCAAGGTGCAATTCTGAAATTTTTTGCTTTTTCCTGCTCCTCTTAGCATGATAAAGAAGATTCAAAGAGAGTGAGATGCCAGCTCCTTTCATTCAGTCAGTAGCTTCAAACATTTCTGGTATATGAATAACATGATGTTTTTCAATGGCAAAAATCAATGAATATTGTAAATGCACAAACAGTAATTTCTCCGCATTGCAAGGTGCAAGTCTGAAATTTTTTTGCTTTTTCCTGCTCCTCTTAGCATGATAAAGAAGATTCAAAGAGAGTGAGATGCCAGCTACTTTCAGTCAGTAGCTTCAATCATTTCTGGACGTTTTTCAATGGTAAAAATCAATGAATATTGTAAATGCACAAACAGTAATTTCTCCACATTGCAAGGTGCAATTCTGAAATTTTTTGCTTTTTCCTGCTCCTCTTAGCATAATAAAGAAGATTCAAAGAGAGTGAGATGCCAGCTCCTTTCATTCAGTCAGTAGCTTCAAACATTTCTGGTATATGAATAACATGATGTTTTTCAATGGCAAAAATCAATGAATATTGTAAATGCACAAACAGTAATTTCTCCACATTGCAAGGTGCAATTCTGAAATTTTTTGCTTTTTCCTGCTCCTCTTAGCATGATAAAGAAGATTCAAAGAGAGTGAGATGCCAGCTCCTTTCATTCAGTCAGTAGCTTCAAACATTTCTGGTATATGAATAACATGATGTTTTTCAATGGCAAAAATCAATGAATATTGTAAATGCACAAACAGTAATTTCTCCGCATTGCAAGGTGCAATTCTGAAATTTTTTGCTTTTTCCTGCTCCTCTTAGCATGATAAAGAAGATTCAAAGAGAGTGAGATGCCAGCTCCTTTCATTCAGTCAGTAGCTTCAATCATTTCTGGACGTTTTTCAATGGCAAAAATCTATGAATATTGTAAATGCACAAACAGTAATTTCTCCGCATTGCAAGGTGCAATTCTGAAATTTTTTGCTTTTTCCTGCTCCTCTTAGCATGATAAAGAAGATTCAAAGAGAGTGAGATGTCAGCTCCTTTCATTCAGTCAGTAGCTTCAAACATTTCTGGTATATGAATAACATGATGTTTTTCAATGGCTAAAATCAATGAATATTGTAAATGCACAAACAGTAATTTCTCCGCATTGCAAGGTGCAAGTCTGAAATTTTTTTGCTTTTTCCTGCTCCTCTTAGCATGATAAAGAAGATTCAAAGAGAGTGAGATGCCAGCTACTTTCAGTCAGTAGCTTCAATCATTTCTGGACGTTTTTCAATGGTAAAAATCAATGAATATTGTAAATGCACAAACAGTAATTTCTCCACATTGCAAGGTGCAATTCTGAAATTTTTTGCTTTTTCCTGCTCCTCTTAGCATGATAAAGAAGATTCAAAGAGAGTGAGATGCCAGCTCCTTTCATTCAGTCAGTAGCTTCAAACATTTCTGGTATATGAATAACATGATGTTTTTCAATGGCAAAAATCAATGAATATTGTAAATGCACAAACAGTAATTTCTCCACATTGCAAGGTGCAATTCTGAAATTTTTTGCTTTTTCCTGCTCCTCTTAGCATGATAAAGAAGATTCAAAGAGAGTGAGATGCCAGCTCCTTTCATTCAGTCAGTAGCTTCAAACATTTCTGGTATATGAATAACATGATGTTTTTCAATGGCAAAAATCAATGAATATTGTAAATGCACAAACAGTAATTTCTCCGCATTGCAAGGTGCAATTCTGAAATTTTTTGCTTTTTCCTGCTCCTCTTAGCATGATAAAGAAGATTCAAAGAGAGTGAGATGCCAGCTCCTTTCATTCAGTCAGTAGCTTCAATCATTTCTGGACGTTTTTCAATGGCAAAAATCTATGAATATTGTAAATGCACAAACAGTAATTTCTCCGCATTGCAAGGTGCAATTCTGAAATTTTTTGCTTTTTCCTGCTCCTCTTAGCATGATAAAGAAGATTCAAAGAGAGTGAGATGTCAGCTCCTTTCATTCAGTCAGTAGCTTCAAACATTTCTGGTATATGAATAACATGATGTTTTTCAATGGCTAAAATCAATGAATATTGTAAATGCACAAACAGTAATTTCTCCGCATTGCAAGGTGCAATTCTGAAATTTTTTGCTTTTTCCTGCTCCTCTTAGCATGATAAAGAAGATTCAAAGAGAGTGAGATGCCAGCTCCTTTCATTCAGTCAGTAGCTTCAATCATTTCTGGACGTTTTTCAATGGCAAAAATCAATGAATATTGTAAATGCACAAACAGTAATTTCTCCGCATTGCAAGGTGCAATTCTGAAATTTTTTGCTTTTTCCTGCTCCTCTTAGCATGATAAAGAAGATTCAAAGAGAGTGAGATGCCAGCTCCTTTCATTCAGTCAGTAGCTTCAATCATTTCTGGACGTTTTTCAATGGCAAAAATCAATGAATATTGTAAATGCACAAACAGTAATTTCTCCGCATTGCAAGGTGCAATTCTGAAATTTTTTGCTTTTTCCTGCTCCTCTTAGCATGATAAAGAAGATTCAAAGAGAGTGAGATGCCAGCTCCTTTCATTCAGTCAGTAGCTTCAAACATTTCTGGAATATGAATAACATGATGTTTTTCAATGGCAAAAATCAATGAATATTGTAAATTCACAAACAGTAATTTCTCCGCATTGCAAGGTGCAAGTCTGAAATTTTTTGCTTTTTCCTGCTCCTCTTAGCATGATAAAGAAGATTCAAAGAGAGTGAGATGCCAGCTACTTTCATTCAGTCAGTAGCTTCAATCATTTCTGGACGTTTTTCAATGGTAAAAATCAATGAATATTGTAAATGCACAAACAGTAATTTCTCCACATTGCAATGTGCAATTCTAAAATTTTTTGCTTTTTCCTGCTCCTCTTAGCATGATAAAGAAGATTCAAAGAGAGTGAGATGCCAGCTCCTTTCATTCAGTCAGTAGCTTCAAACATTTCTGGTATATGAATAACATGATGTTTTTCAATGGCAAAAATCAATGAATATTGTAAATGCACAAACAGTAATTTCTCCGCATTGCAAGGTGCAATTCTGAAATTTTTTGCTTTTTCCTGCTCCTCTTAGCATGATAAAGAAGATTCAAAGAGAGTGAGATGCCAACTCCTTTCATTCAGTCAGTAGCTTCAAACATTTCTGGTATATGAATAACATGATGTTTTTCAATGGCAAAAATCAATGAATATTGTAAATGCACAAACAGTAATTTCTCCGCATTGCAAGGTGCAATTCTGAAATTTTTTGCTTTTTCCTGCTCCTCTTAGCATGATAGAGAAGATTCAAAGAGAGTGAGGTGCCAGCTCCTTTCATTCAGTCAGTAGCTTCAAACATTTCTGGTATATGAATAACATGTTTTTCAATGGCAAAAATCAATGAATATTGTAAATGCACAAACAGTAATTTCTCCGCATTGCAAGGTGCAATTCTGAAATTTTTTGCTTTTTCCTGCTCCTCTTAGCATGATAAAGAAGTTTCAAAGAGAGTGAGATGCCAGCTCCTTTCATTCAATCAGTAGCTTCAATCATTTCTGGACGTTTTTCAATGGCAAAAATCAATGAATATTGTAAATGCACAAACAGTAATTTCTCCGCATTGCAAGGTGCAAGTCTGAAATTTTTTGCTTTTTCCTGCTCCTCTTAGCATGATAAAGAAGATTCAAAGAGAGTGAGATGCCAGCTCCTTTCATTCAGTCAGTAGCTTCAAACATTTCTGGTATATGAATAACATGATGTTTTTCAATGGCAAAAATCAATGAATATTGTAAATGCACAAACAGTAATTTCTCCGCATTGCAAGGTGCAAGTCTGAAATTTTTTGCTTTTTCCTGCTCCTCTTAGCATGATAAAGAAGATTCAAAGAGAGTGAGATGCCAGCTACTTTCATTCAGTCAGTAGCTTCAATCATTTCTGGACGTTTTTCAATGGTAAAAATCAATGAATATTGTAAATGCACAAACAGTAATTTCTCCACATTGCAAGGTGCAATTCTGAAATTTTTTGCTTTTTCCTGCTCCTCTTAGCATGATAAAGAAGATTCAAAGAGAGTGAGATGCCAGCTCCTTTCATTCAGTCAGTAGCTTCAAACATTTCTGGTATATGAATAACATGATGTTTTTCAATGGCAAAAATCAATGAATATTGTAAATGCACAAACAGTAATTTCTCCACATTGCAAGGTGCAATTCTGAAATTTTTTGCTTTTTCCTGCTCCTCTTAGCATGATAAAGAAGATTCAAAGAGAGTGAGATGCCAGCTCCTTTCATTCAGTCAGTAGCTTCAAACATTTCTGGTATATGAATAACATGATGTTTTTCAATGGCAAAAATCAATGAATATTGTAAATGCACAAACAGTAATTTCTCCGCATTGCAAGGTGCAATTCTGAAATTTTTTGCTTTTTCCTGCTCCTCTTAGCATGATAAAGAAGATTCAAATAGAGTGAGATGCCAGCTCCTTTCATTCAGTCAGTAGCTTCAATCATTTCTGGATGTTTTTCAATGGCAAAAATCAATGAATATTGTAAATGCACAAACAGTAATTTCTCCGCATTGCAAGGTGCAATTCTGAAATTTTTTGCTTTTTCCTGCTCCTCTTAGCATGATAAAGAAGATTCAAAGAGAGTGAGATGTCAGCTCCTTTCATTCAGTCAGTAGCTTCAAACATTTCTGGTATATGAAAAACATGTTTTTCAATGGCAAAAATCAATGAATATTGTAAATGCACAAACAGTAATATCTCCACATTGCAAGGTGCAATTCTGAAATTTTTTGCTTTTTCCTGTTAATCCTAGCATGATAAAGAAGATTCAAAGAGAGTGAGATGCCAGCTACTTTCATTCAGTCAGTAGCTTCAAACATTTCTGGTATATGAAAAACATGTTTTTCAATGGCAAAAATCAATGAATATTGTAAATGTACAAACAGTAATATCTCCACATTGCAAGGTGCAATTCTGAAAATTTTTGCTTTTTCCTGCTAATCCTAGCATGATAAAGAAGATTCAAAGAGAGTGAGATGCCAGCTCCTTTCATTCAGTCAGTAGCTTCAAACATTTCTGGTATATGAAAAACATGTTTTTCAATGGCAAAAATCAATGAATATTGTAAATGCACAAACAGTAATATCTCCACATTGCACGGTGCAATTCTGAAATTTTTAGCTTTTTCCTGTTAATCCTAGCATGATAAAGAAGATTCAAAGAGAGTGAGATGCCAGCTCCTTTCATTCAGTCAGTAGCTTCAAACATTTCTGGTATATGAAAAACATGTTTTTCAATGGCAAAAATCAATGAATATTGTAAATGCACAAACAGTAATATCTCCACATTGCAAGGTGCAATTCTGAAATTTTTTGCTTTTTCCTGTTAATCCTAGCATGATAAAGAAGATTCAAAGAGAGTGAGATGCCAGCTCCTTTCATTCAGTCAGTAGCTTCAAACATTTCTGGTATATGAAAAACATGTTTTTCAATGGCAAAAATCAATGAATATTGTAAATGCACAAACAGTAATTTCTCCGCATTGCAAGGTGCAAGTCTGAAATTTTTTGCTTTTTCCTGCTCCTCTTAGCATGATAAAGAAGATTCAAAGAGAGTGAGATGCCAGTTACTTTCATGCAGTCAGTAGCTTCAATCATTTCTGGACGTTTTTCAATGGTAAAAATCAATGAATATTGTAAATGCACAAACAGTAATTTCTCCACATTGCAAGGTGCAATTCTGAAATTTTTTGCTTTTTCCTGCTCCTCTTAGCATGATAAAGAAGATTCAAAGAGAGTGAGATGCCAGCTCCTTTCAGTCAGTAGCTTCAAACATTTCTGGTATATGAATAACATGATGTTTTTCAATGGCAAAAATCAATGAATATTGTAAATGCACAAACAGTAATTTCTCCGCATTGCAAGGTGCAATTCTGAAATTTTTTGCTTTTTCCTGCTCCTCTTAGCATGATAAAGAAGATTCAAAGAGAGTGAGATGCCAGCTCCTTTCATTCAGTCAGTAGCTTCAAACATTTCTGGTATATGAATAACATGTTTTTCAATGGCAAAAATCAATGAATATTGTAAATGCACAAACAGTAATTTCTCCGCATTGCAAGGTGCAATTCTGAAATTTTTTGCTTTTTCCTGCTCCTCTTAGCATGATAAAGAAGATTCAAAAAGAGTGAGATGCCAGCTCCTTTCATTCAGTCAGTAGCTTCAATCATTTCTGGATGTTTTTCAATGGCAAAAATCAATGAATATTGTAAATGCACAAACAGTAATTTCTCCGCATTGCAAGGTGCAATTCTGAAATTTTTTGCTTTTTCCTGCTCCTCTTAGCATGATAAAGAAGATTCAAAGAGAGTGAGATGTCAGCTCCTTTCATTCAGTCAGTAGCTTCAAACATTTCTGGTATATGAATAACATGATGTTTTTCAATGGCAAAAATCAATGAATATTGTAAATGCACAAACAGTAATTTCTCCGCATTGCAAGGTGCAATTCTGAAATTTTTTGCTTTTTCCTGCTCCTCTTAGCATGATAAAGAAGATTCAAAGAGAGTGAGATGCCAGTTACTTTCATGCAGTCAGTAGCTTCAATCATTTCTGGACGTTTTTCAATGGTAAAAATCAATGAATATTGTAAATGCACAAACAGTAATTTCTCCACATTGCAAGGTGCAATTCTGAAATTTTTTGCTTTTTCCTGCTCCTCTTAGCATGATAAAGAAGATTCAAAGAGAGTGAGATGCCAGCTCCTTTCAGTCAGTAGCTTCAAACATTTCTGGTATATGAATAACATGATGTTTTTCAATGGCAAAAATCAATGAATATTGTAAATGCACAAACAGTAATTTCTCCGCATTGCAAGGTGCAATTCTGAAATTTTTTGCTTTTTCCTGCTCCTCTTAGCATGATAAAGAAGATTCAAAGAGAGTGAGATGCCAGCTCCTTTCATTCAGTCAGTAGCTTCAAACATTTCTGGTATATGAATAACATGTTTTTCAATGGCAAAAATCAATGAATATTGTAAATGCACAAACAGTAATTTCTCCGCATTGCAAGGTGCAATTCTGAAATTTTTTGCTTTTTCCTGCTCCTCTTAGCATGATAAAGAAGATTCAAAAAGAGTGAGATGCCAGCTCCTTTCATTCAGTCAGTAGCTTCAATCATTTCTGGATGTTTTTCAATGGCAAAAATCAATGAATATTGTAAATGCACAAACAGTAATTTCTCCGCATTGCAAGGTGCAATTCTGAAATTTTTTGCTTTTTCCTGCTCCTCTTAGCATGATAAAGAAGATTCAAAGAGAGTGAGATGTCAGCTCCTTTCATTCAGTCAGTAGCTTCAAACATTTCTGGTATATGAATAACATGATGTTTTTCAATGGCAAAAATCAATGAATATTGTAAATGCACAAACAGTAATTTCTCCGCATTGCAAGGTGCAATTCTGAAATTTTTTGCTTTTTCCTGCTCCTCTTAGCATGATAAAGAAGATTCAAAGAGAGTGAGATGCCAGCTCCTTTCATTCAGTCAGTAGCTTCAATCATTTCTGGATGTTTTTCAATGGCAAAAATCAATGAATATTGTAAATGCACAAACAGTAATTTCTCCGCATTGCAAGGTGCAATTCTGAAATTTTTTGCTTTTTCCTGCTCCTCTTAGCATGATAAAGAAGATTCAAAGAGAGTGAGATGCCAGCTCCTTTCATTCAGTCAGTAGCTTCAAACATTTCTGGTATATGAATAACATGATGTTTTTCAATGGCAAAAATCAATGAATATTGTAAATGCACAAACAGTAATTTCTCCGCATTGCAAGGTGCAAGTCTGAAATTTTTTTGCTTTTTCCTGCTCCTCTTAGCATGATAAAGAAGATTCAAAGAGAGTGAGATGCCAGCTACTTTCAGTCAGTAGCTTCAATCATTTCTGGACGTTTTTCAATGGTAAAAATCAATGAATATTGTAAATGCACAAACAGTAATTTCTCCACATTGCAAGGTGCAATTCTGAAATTTTTTGCTTTTTCCTGCTCCTCTTAGCATGATAAAGAAGATTCAAAGAGAGTGAGATGCCAGCTCCTTTCATTCAGTCAGTAGCTTCAAACATTTCTGGTATATGAATAACATGATGTTTTTCAATGGCAAAAATCAATGAATATTGTAAATGCACAAACAGTAATTTCTCCACATTGCAAGGTGCAATTCTGAAATTTTTTGCTTTTTCCTGCTCCTCTTAGCATGATAAAGAAGATTCAAAGAGAGTGAGATGCCAGCTCCTTTCATTCAGTCAGTAGCTTCAAACATTTCTGGTATATGAATAACATGATGTTTTTCAATGGCAAAAATCAATGAATATTGTAAATGCACAAACAGTAATTTCTCCGCATTGCAAGGTGCAATTCTGAAATTTTTTGCTTTTTCCTGCTC
Organism: Phyllobates terribilis; assembly: GCF_046119375.1. Taxonomy (NCBI): domain Eukaryota; kingdom Metazoa; phylum Chordata; class Amphibia; order Anura; family Dendrobatidae; genus Phyllobates; species Phyllobates terribilis. The sequence continues at coordinate 40,077 of NW_027368489.1, read as the reverse complement.
CTCTTAGCATGATAAAGAAGATTCAAAGAGAGTGAGATGTCAGCTCCTTTCATTCAGTCAGTAGCTTCAAACATTTCTGGTATATGAATAACATGATGTTTTTCAATGGCTAAAATCAATGAATATTGTAAATGCACAAACAGTAATTTCTCCGCATTGCAAGGTGCAATTCTGAAATTTTTTGCTTTTTCCTGCTCCTCTTAGCATGATAAAGAAGATTCAAAGAGAGTGAGATGCCAGCTCCTTTCATTCAGTCAGTAGCTTCAATCATTTCTGGACGTTTTTCAATGGCAAAAATCAATGAATATTGTAAATGCACAAACAGTAATTTCTCCGCATTGCAAGGTGCAATTCTGAAATTTTTTGCTTTTTCCTGCTCCTCTTAGCATGATAAAGAAGATTCAAAGAGAGTGAGATGCCAGCTCCTTTCATTCAGTCAGTAGCTTCAATCATTTCTGGACGTTTTTCAATGGCAAAAATCAATGAATATTGTAAATGCACAAACAGTAATTTCTCCGCATTGCAAGGTGCAATTCTGAAATTTTTTGCTTTTTCCTGCTCCTCTTAGCATGATAAAGAAGATTCAAAGAGAGTGAGATGCCAGCTCCTTTCATTCAGTCAGTAGCTTCAAACATTTCTGGAATATGAATAACATGATGTTTTTCAATGGCAAAAATCAATGAATATTGTAAATGCACAAACAGTAATTTCTCCGCATTGCAAGGTGCAAGTCTGAAATTTTTTGCTTTTTCCTGCTCCTCTTAGCATGATAAAGAAGATTCAAAGAGAGTGAGATGCCAGCTACTTTCATTCAGTCAGTAGCTTCAATCATTTCTGGACGTTTTTCAATGGTAAAAATCAATGAATATTGTAAATGCACAAACAGTAATTTCTCCACATTGCAATGTGCAATTCTAAAATTTTTTGCTTTTTCCTGCTCCTCTTAGCATGATAAAGAAGATTCAAAGAGAGTGAGATGCCAGCTCCTTTCATTCAGTCAGTAGCTTCAAACATTTCTGGTATATGAATAACATGATGTTTTTCAATGGCAAAAATCAATGAATATTGTAAATGCACAAACAGTAATTTCTCCGCATTGCAAGGTGCAATTCTGAAATTTTTTGCTTTTTCCTGCTCCTCTTAGCATGATAAAGAAGATTCAAAGAGAGTGAGATGCCAACTCCTTTCATTCAGTCAGTAGCTTCAAACATTTCTGGTATATGAATAACATGATGTTTTTCAATGGCAAAAATCAATGAATATTGTAAATGCACAAACAGTAATTTCTCCGCATTGCAAGGTGCAATTCTGAAATTTTTTGCTTTTTCCTGCTCCTCTTAGCATGATAGAGAAGATTCAAAGAGAGTGAGGTGCCAGCTCCTTTCATTCAGTCAGTAGCTTCAAACATTTCTGGTATATGAATAACATGTTTTTCAATGGCAAAAATCAATGAATATTGTAAATGCACAAACAGTAATTTCTCCGCATTGCAAGGTGCAATTCTGAAATTTTTTGCTTTTTCCTGCTCCTCTTAGCATGATAAAGAAGATTCAAAGAGAGTGAGATGCCAGCTCCTTTCATTCAATCAGTAGCTTCAATCATTTCTGGACGTTTTTCAATGGCAAAAATCAATGAATATTGTAAATGCACAAACAGTAATTTCTCCGCATTGCAAGGTGCAAGTCTGAAATTTTTTGCTTTTTCCTGCTCCTCTTAGCATGATAAAGAAGATTCAAAGAGAGTGAGATGCCAGCTCCTTTCATTCAGTCAGTAGCTTCAAACATTTCTGGTATATGAATAACATGATGTTTTTCAATGGCAAAAATCAATGAATATTGTAAATGCACAAACAGTAATTTCTCCGCATTGCAAGGTGCAAGTCTGAAATTTTTTGCTTTTTCCTGCTCCTCTTAGCATGATAAAGAAGATTCAAAGAGAGTGAGATGCCAGCTACTTTCATTCAGTCAGTAGCTTCAATCATTTCTGGACGTTTTTCAATGGTAAAAATCAATGAATATTGTAAATGCACAAACAGTAATTTCTCCACATTGCAAGGTGCAATTCTGAAATTTTTTGCTTTTTCCTGCTCCTCTTAGCATGATAAAGAAGATTCAAAGAGAGTGAGATGCCAGCTCCTTTCATTCAGTCAGTAGCTTCAAACATTTCTGGTATATGAATAACATGATGTTTTTCAATGGCAAAAATCAATGAATATTGTAAATGCACAAACAGTAATTTCTCCACATTGCAAGGTGCAATTCTGAAATTTTTTGCTTTTTCCTGCTCCTCTTAGCATGATAAAGAAGATTCAAAGAGAGTGAGATGCCAGCTCCTTTCATTCAGTCAGTAGCTTCAAACATTTCTGGTATATGAATAACATGATGTTTTTCAATGGCAAAAATCAATGAATATTGTAAATGCACAAACAGTAATTTCTCCGCATTGCAAGGTGCAATTCTGAAATTTTTTGCTTTTTCCTGCTCCTCTTAGCATGATAAAGAAGATTCAAATAGAGTGAGATGCCAGCTCCTTTCATTCAGTCAGTAGCTTCAATCATTTCTGGATGTTTTTCAATGGCAAAAATCAATGAATATTGTAAATGCACAAACAGTAATTTCTCCGCATTGCAAGGTGCAATTCTGAAATTTTTTGCTTTTTCCTGCTCCTCTTAGCATGATAAAGAAGATTCAAAGAGAGTGAGATGTCAGCTCCTTTCATTCAGTCAGTAGCTTCAAACATTTCTGGTATATGAATAACATGATGTTTTTCAATGGCAAAAATCAATGAATATTGTAAATGCACAAACAGTAATTTCTCCGCATTGCAAGGTGCAATTCTGAAATTTTTTGCTTTTTCCTGCTCCTCTTAGCATGATAAAGAAGATTCAAAGAGAGTGAGATGCCAGCTCCTTTCATTCAGTCAGTAGCTTCAATCATTTCTGGACGTTTTTCAATGGCAAAAATCAATGAATATTGTAAATGCACAAACAGTAATTTCTCCGCATTGCAAGGTGCAATTCTGAAATTTTTTGCTTTTTCCTGCTCCTCTTAGCATGATAAAGAAGATTCAAAGAGAGTGAGATGCCAGCTCCTTTCATTCAGTCAGTAGCTTCAAACATTTCTGGTATATGAATAACATGATGTTTTTCAATGGCAAAAATCAATGAATATTGTAAATGCACAAACAGTAATTTCTCCGCATTGCAAGGTGCAAGTCTGAAATTTTTTGCTTTTTCCTGCTCCTCTTAGCATGATAAAGAAGATTCAAAGAGAGTGAGATGCCAGCTCCTTTCATTCAGTCAGTAGCTTCAATCATTTCTGGATGTTTTTCAATGGCAAAAATCAATGAATATTGTAAATGCACAAACTGTAATTTCTCCGTATTGCAAGGTGCAATTCTGAAATTTTTTGCTTTTTCCTGCTACTCTTAGCATGATAAAGAAGATTCAAAGAGAGTGAGATGCCAGCTCCTTTCATTCAGTCAGTAGCTTCAATCATTTCTGGACGTTTTTCAATGGCAAAAATCAATGAATATTGTAAATGCACAAACAGTAATTTCTCCGCATTGCAAGGTGCAATTCTGAAATTTTTTGCTTTTTCCTGCTCCTCTTAGCATGATAAAGAAGATTCAAAGAGAGTGAGATGACAGCTCCTTTCATTTAGTCAGTACCTTCAATCATTTCTGGACGTTTTTCAATGGCAAAAATCAATGAATATTGTAAATGCACAAACAGTAATTTCTCCGCATTGCAAGGTGCAATTCTGAAATTTTTTGCTTTTTCCCGCTCCTCTTAGCATGATAAAGAAGATTGAAAGAGAGTGAGGTGCCAGCTCCTTTCATTCAGTCAGTAGCTTCAAACATTTCTGGTATATGAATAACATGTTTTTCAATGGCAAAAATCAATGAATATTGTAAATGCACAAACAGTAATTTCTCCGCATTGCAAGGTGCAATTCTGAAATTTTTTGATTTTTCCTGCTCCTCTTAGCATGATAAAGAAGATTCAAAGAGAGTGAGATGCCAGCTCCTTTCATTCAGTCAGTAGCTTCAATCATTTCTGGACGTTTTTCAATGGCAAAAATCAATGAATATTGTAAATGCACAAACAGTAATTTCTCCGCATTGCAAGGTGCAATTCTGAAATTTTTTGCTTTTTCCTGCTCCTCTTAGCATGATAAAGAAGATTCAAAGAGAGTGAGATGCCAGCTCCTTTCATTCAGTCAGTAGCTTCAAACATTTCTGGTATATGAATAACATGATGTTTTTCAATGGCAAAAATCAATGAATATTGTAAATGCACAAACAGTAATTTCTCCGCATTGCAAGGTGCAATTCTGAAATTTTTTGCTTTTTCCTGCTCCTCTTAGCATGATAAAGAAGATTCAAAGAGAGTGAGATGCCAGCTCCTTTCATTCAGTCAGTAGCTTCAAACATTTCTGGTATATGAAAAACATGTTTTTCAATGGCAAAAATCAATGAATATTGTAAATGCACAAACAGTAATATCTCCACATTGCACGGTGCAATTCTGAAATTTTTAGCTTTTTCCTGTTAATCCTAGCATGATAAAGAAGATTCAAAGAGAGTGAGATGCCAGCTCCTTTCATTCAGTCAGTAGCTTCAAACATTTCTGGTATATGAAAAACATGTTTTTCAATGGCAAAAATCAATGAATATTGTAAATGCACAAACAGTAATATCTCCACATTGCAAGGTGCAATTCTGAAATTTTTTGCTTTTTCCTGTTAATCCTAGCATGATAAAGAAGATTCAAAGAGAGTGAGATGCCAGCTACTTTCATTCAGTCAGTAGCTTCAAACATTTCTGGTATATGAAAAACATGTTTTTCAATGGCAAAAATCAATGAATATTGTAAATGCACAAACAGTAATATCTCCACATTGCAAGGTGCAATTCTGAAAATTTTTGCTTTTTCCTGCTAATCCTAGCATGATAAAGAAGATTCAAAGAGAGTGAGATGCCAGCTCCTTTCATTCAGTCAGTAGCTTCAAACATTTCTGGTATATGAAAAACATGTTTTTCAATGGCAAAAATCAATGAATATTGTAAATGCACAAACAGTAATATCTCCACATTGCACGGTGCAATTCTGAAATTTTTAGCTTTTTCCTGTTAATCCTAGCATGATAAAGAAGATTCAAAGAGAGTGAGATGCCAGCTCCTTTCATTCAGTCAGTAGCTTCAAACATTTCTGGTATATGAAAAACATGTTTTTCAATGGCAAAAATCAATGAATATTGTAAATGCACAAACAGTAATATCTCCACATTGCAAGGTGCAATTCTGAAATTTTTTGCTTTTTCCTGTTAATCCTAGCATGATAAAGAAGATACAAAGAGAGTGAGATGCCAGCTCCTTTCATTCAGTCAGTAGCTTCAAACATTTCTGGTATATGAAAAACATGTTTTTCAATGGCAAAAATCAATGAATATTGTAAATGCACAAACAGTAATTTCTCCGCATTGCAAGGTGCAAGTCTGAAATTTTTTGCTTTTTCCTGCTCCTCTTAGCATGATAAAGAAGATTCAAAGAGAGTGAGATGCCAGTTACTTTCATGCAGTCAGTAGCTTCAATCATTTCTGGACGTTTTTCAATGGTAAAAATCAATGAATATTGTAAATGCACAAACAGTAATTTCTCCACATTGCAAGGTGCAATTCTGAAATTTTTTGCTTTTTCCTGCTCCTCTTAGCATGATAAAGAAGATTCAAAGAGAGTGAGATGCCAGCTCCTTTCAGTCAGTAGCTTCAAACATTTCTGGTATATGAATAACATGATGTTTTTCAATGGCAAAAATCAATGAATATTGTAAATGCACAAACAGTAATTTCTCCGCATTGCAAGGTGCAATTCTGAAATTTTTTGCTTTTTCCTGCTCCTCTTAGCATGATAAAGAAGATTCAAAGAGAGTGAGATGCCAGCTCCTTTCATTCAGTCAGTAGCTTCAAACATTTCTGGTATATGAATAACATGATGTTTTTCAATGGCAAAAATCAATGAATATTGTAAATGCACAAACAGTAATTTCTCCGCATTGCAAGGTGCAATTCTGAAATTTTTTGCTTTTTCCTGCTCCTCTTAGCATGATAAAGAAGATTCAAAAAGAGTGAGATGCCAGCTCCTTTCATTCAGTCAGTAGCTTCAATCATTTCTGGATGTTTTTCAATGGCAAAAATCAATGAATATTGTAAATGCACAAACAGTAATTTCTCCGCATTGCAAGGTGCAATTCTGAAATTTTTTGCTTTTTCCTGCTCCTCTTAGCATGATAAAGAAGATTCAAAGAGAGTGAGATGTCAGCTCCTTTCATTCAGTCAGTAGCTTCAAACATTTCTGGTATATGAATAACATGATGTTTTTCAATGGCAAAAATCAATGAATATTGTAAATGCACAAACAGTAATTTCTCCGCATTGCAAGGTGCAATTCTGAAATTTTTTGCTTTTTCCTGCTCCTCTTAGCATGATAAAGAAGATTCAAAGAGAGTGAGATGCCAGCTCCTTTCATTCAGTCAGTAGCTTCAATCATTTCTGGATGTTTTTCAATGGCAAAAATCAATGAATATTGTAAATGCACAAACAGTAATTTCTCCGCATTGCAAGGTGCAATTCTGAAATTTTTTGCTTTTTCCTGCTCCTCTTAGCATGATAAAGAAGATTCAAAGAGAGTGAGATGCCAGCTCCTTTCATTCAGTCAGTAGCTTCAAACATTTCTGGTATATGAATAACATGATGTTTTTCAATGGCAAAAATCAATGAATATTGTAAATGCACAAACAGTAATTTCTCCGCATTGCAAGGTGCAAGTCTGAAATTTTTTTGCTTTTTCCTGCTCCTCTTAGCATGATAAAGAAGATTCAAAGAGAGTGAGATGCCAGCTACTTTCAGTCAGTAGCTTCAATCATTTCTGGACGTTTTTCAATGGTAAAAATCAATGAATATTGTAAATGCACAAACAGTAATTTCTCCACATTGCAAGGTGCAATTCTGAAATTTTTTGCTTTTTCCTGCTCCTCTTAGCATGATAAAGAAGATTCAAAGAGAGTGAGATGCCAGCTCCTTTCATTCAGTCAGTAGCTTCAAACATTTCTGGTATATGAATAACATGATGTTTTTCAATGGCAAAAATCAATGAATATTGTAAATGCACAAACAGTAATTTCTCCACATTGCAAGGTGCAATTCTGAAAATTTTTGCTTTTTCCTGCTCCTCTTAGCATGATAAAGAAGATTCAAAGAGAGTGAGATGCCAGCTCCTTTCATTCAGTCAGTAGCTTCAAACATTTCTGGTATATGAATAACATGATGTTTTTCAATGGCAAAAATCAATGAATATTGTAAATGCACAAACAGTAATTTCTCCGCATTGCAAGGTGCAATTCTGAAATTTTTTGCTTTTTCCTGCTCCTCTTAGCATGATAAAGAAGATTCAAAGAGAGTGAGATGCCAGCTCCTTTCATTCAGTCAGTAGCTTCAATCATTTCTGGACGTTTTTCAATGGCAAAAATCAATGAATATTGTAAATGCACAAACAGTAATTTCTCCGCATTGCAAGGTGCAATTCTGAAATTTTTTGCTTTTTCCTGCTCCTCTTAGCATGATAAAGAAGATTCAAAGAGAGTGAGATGTCAGCTCCTTTCATTCAGTCAGTAGCTTCAAACATTTCTGGTATATGAATAACATGATGTTTTTCAATGGCTAAAATCAATGAATATTGTAAATGCACAAACAGTAATTTCTCCGCATTGCAAGGTGCAATTCTGAAATTTTTTGCTTTTTCCTGCTCCTCTTAGCATGATAAAGAAGATTCAAAGAGAGTGAGATGCCAGCTCCTTTCATTCAGTCAGTAGCTTCAATCATTTCTGGACGTTTTTCAATGGCAAAAATCAATGAATATTGTAAATGCACAAACAGTAATTTCTCCGCATTGCAAGGTGCAATTCTGAAATTTTTTGCTTTTTCCTGCTCCTCTTAGCATGATAAAGAAGATTCAAAGAGAGTGAGATGCCAGCTCCTTTCATTCAGTCAGTAGCTTCAATCATTTCTGGACGTTTTTCAATGGCAAAAATCAATGAATATTGTAAATGCACAAACAGTAATTTCTCCGCATTGCAAGGTGCAATTCTGAAATTTTTTGCTTTTTCCTGCTCCTCTTAGCATGATAAAGAAGATTCAAAGAGAGTGAGATGCCAGCTCCTTTCATTCAGTCAGTAGCTTCAAACATTTCTGGAATATGAATAACATGATGTTTTTCAATGGCAAAAATCAATGAATATTGTAAATGCACAAACAGTAATTTCTCCGCATTGCAAGGTGCAAGTCTGAAATTTTTTGCTTTTTCCTGCTCCTCTTAGCATGATAAAGAAGATTCAAAGAGAGTGAGATGCCAGCTACTTTCATTCAGTCAGTAGCTTCAATCATTTCTGGACGTTTTTCAATGGTAAAAATCAATGAATATTGTAAATGCACAAACAGTAATTTCTCCACATTGCAATGTGCAATTCTAAAATTTTTTGCTTTTTCCTGCTCCTCTTAGCATGATAAAGAAGATTCAAAGAGAGTGAGATGCCAGCTCCTTTCATTCAGTCAGTAGCTTCAAACATTTCTGGTATATGAATAACATGATGTTTTTCAATGGCAAAAATCAATGAATATTGTAAATGCACAAACAGTAATTTCTCCGCATTGCAAGGTGCAATTCTGAAATTTTTTGCTTTTTCCTGCTCCTCTTAGCATGATAAAGAAGATTCAAAGAGAGTGAGATGCCAACTCCTTTCATTCAGTCAGTAGCTTCAAACATTTCTGGTATATGAATAACATGATGTTTTTCAATGGCAAAAATCAATGAATATTGTAAATGCACAAACAGTAATTTCTCCGCATTGCAAGGTGCAATTCTGAAATTTTTTGCTTTTTCCTGCTCCTCTTAGCATGATAGAGAAGATTCAAAGAGAGTGAGGTGCCAGCTCCTTTCATTCAGTCAGTAGCTTCAAACATTTCTGGTATATGAATAACATGTTTTTCAATGGCAAAAATCAATGAATATTGTAAATGCACAAACAGTAATTTCTCCGCATTGCAAGGTGCAATTCTGAAATTTTTTGCTTTTTCCTGCTCCTCTTAGCATGATAAAGAAGATTCAAAGAGAGTGAGATGCCAGCTCCTTTCATTCAATCAGTAGCTTCAATCATTTCTGGACGTTTTTCAATGGCAAAAATCAATGAATATTGTAAATGCACAAACAGTAATTTCTCCGCATTGCAAGGTGCAAGTCTGAAATTTTTTGCTTTTTCCTGCTCCTCTTAGCATGATAAAGAAGATTCAAAGAGAGTGAGATGCCAGCTCCTTTCATTCAGTCAGTAGCTTCAAACATTTCTGGTATATGAATAACATGATGTTTTTCAATGGCAAAAATCAATGAATATTGTAAATGCACAAACAGTAATTTCTCCGCATTGCAAGGTGCAAGTCTGAAATTTTTTGCTTTTTCCTGCTCCTCTTAGCATGATAAAGAAGATTCAAAGAGAGTGAGATGCCAGCTACTTTCATTCAGTCAGTAGCTTCAATCATTTCTGGACGTTTTTCAATGGTAAAAATCAATGAATATTGTAAATGCACAAACAGTAATTTCTCCACATTGCAAGGTGCAATTCTGAAATTTTTTGCTTTTTCCTGCTCCTCTTAGCATGATAAAGAAGATTCAAAGAGAGTGAGATGCCAGCTCTTTTCATTCAGTCAGTAGCTTCAAACATTTCTGGTATATGAATAACATGATGTTTTTCAATGGCAAAAATCAATGAATATTGTAAATGCACAAACAGTAATTTCTCCACATTGCAAGGTGCAATTCTGAAATTTTTTGCTTTTTCCTGCTCCTCTTAGCATGATAAAGAAGATTCAAAGAGAGTGAGATGCCAGCTCCTTTCATTCAGTCAGTAGCTTCAAACATTTCTGGTATATGAATAACATGATGTTTTTCAATGGCAAAAATCAATGAATATTGTAAATGCACAAACAGTAATTTCTCCGCATTGCAAGGTGCAATTCTGAAATTTTTTGCTTTTTCCTGCTCCTCTTAGCATGATAAAGAAGATTCAAATAGAGTGAGATGCCAGCTCCTTTCATTCAGTCAGTAGCTTCAATCATTTCTGGATGTTTTTCAATGGCAAAAATCAATGAATATTGTAAATGCACAAACAGTAATTTCTCCGCATTGCAAGGTGCAATTCTGAAATTTTTTGCTTTTTCCTGCTCCTCTTAGCATGATAAAGAAGATTCAAAGAGAGTGAGATGTCAGCTCCTTTCATTCAGTCAGTAGCTTCAAACATTTCTGGTATATGAAAAACATGTTTTTCAATGGCAAAAATCAATGAATATTGTAAATGCACAAACAGTAATATCTCCACATTGCAAGGTGCAATTCTGAAATTTTTTGCTTTTTCCTGTTAATCCTAGCATGATAAAGAAGATTCAAAGAGAGTGAGATGCCAGCTACTTTCATTCAGTCAGTAGCTTCAAACATTTCTGGTATATGAAAAACATGTTTTTCAATGGCAAAAATCAATGAATATTGTAAATGCACAAACAGTAATATCTCCACATTGCAAGGTGCAATTCTGAAAATTTTTGCTTTTTCCTGCTAATCCTAGCATGATAAAGAAGATTCAAAGAGAGTGAGATGCCAGCTCCTTTCATTCAGTCAGTAGCTTCAAACATTTCTGGTATATGAAAAACATGTTTTTCAATGGCAAAAATCAATGAATATTGTAAATGCACAAACAGTAATATCTCCACATTGCACGGTGCAATTCTGAAATTTTTAGCTTTTTCCTGTTAATCCTAGCATGATAAAGAAGATTCAAAGAGAGTGAGATGCCAGCTCCTTTCATTCAGTCAGTAGCTTCAAACATTTCTGGTATATGAAAAACATGTTTTTCAATGGCAAAAATCAATGAATATTGTAAATGCACAAACAGTAATATCTCCACATTGCAAGGTGCAATTCTGAAATTTTTTGCTTTTTCCTGTTAATCCTAGCATGATAAAGAAGATTCAAAGAGAGTGAGATGCCAGCTCCTTTCATTCAGTCAGTAGCTTCAAACATTTCTGGTATATGAAAAACATGTTTTTCAATGGCAAAAATCAATGAATATTGTAAATGCACAAACAGTAATTTCTCCGCATTGCAAGGTGCAAGTCTGAAATTTTTTGCTTTTTCCTGCTCCTCTTAGCATGATAAAGAAGATTCAAAGAGAGTGAGATGCCAGTTACTTTCATGCAGTCAGTAGCTTCAATCATTTCTGGACGTTTTTCAATGGTAAAAATCAATGAATATTGTAAATGCACAAACAGTAATTTCTCCACATTGCAAGGTGCAATTCTGAAATTTTTTGCTTTTTCCTGCTCCTCTTAGCATGATAAAGAAGATTCAAAGAGAGTGAGATGCCAGCTCCTTTCAGTCAGTAGCTTCAAACATTTCTGGTATATGAATAACATGATGTTTTTCAATGGCAAAAATCAATGAATATTGTAAATGCACAAACAGTAATTTCTCCGCATTGCAAGGTGCAATTCTGAAATTTTTTGCTTTTTCCTGCTCCTCTTAGCATGATAAAGAAGATTCAAAGAGAGTGAGATGCCAGCTCCTTTCATTCAGTCAGTAGCTTCAAACATTTCTGGTATATGAATAACATGATGTTTTTCAATGGCAAAAATCAATGAATATTGTAAATGCACAAACAGTAATTTCTCCGCATTGCAAGGTGCAATTCTGAAATTTTTTGCTTTTTCCTGCTCCTCTTAGCATGATAAAGAAGATTCAAAAAGAGTGAGATGCCAGCTCCTTTCATTCAGTCAGTAGCTTCAATCATTTCTGGATGTTTTTCAATGGCAAAAATCAATGAATATTGTAAATGCACAAACAGTAATTTCTCCGCATTGCAAGGTGCAATTCTGAAATTTTTTGCTTTTTCCTGCTCCTCTTAGCATGATAAAGAAGATTCAAAGAGAGTGAGATGTCAGCTCCTTTCATTCAGTCAGTAGCTTCAAACATTTCTGGTATATGAATAACATGATGTTTTTCAATGGCAAAAATCAATGAATATTGTAAATGCACAAACAGTAATTTCTCCGCATTGCAAGGTGCAATTCTGAAATTTTTTGCTTTTTCCTGCTCCTCTTAGCATGATAAAGAAGATTCAAAGAGAGTGAGATGCCAGCTCCTTTCATTCAGTCAGTAGCTTCAATCATTTCTGGATGTTTTTCAATGGCAAAAATCAATGAATATTGTAAATGCACAAACAGTAATTTCTCCGCATTGCAAGGTGCAATTCTGAAATTTTTTGCTTTTTCCTGCTCCTCTTAGCATGATAAAGAAGATTCAAAGAGAGTGAGATGCCAGCTCCTTTCATTCAGTCAGTAGCTTCAAACATTTCTGGTATATGAATAACATGATGTTTTTCAATGGCAAAAATCAATGAATATTGTAAATGCACAAACAGTAATTTCTCCGCATTGCAAGGTGCAAGTCTGAAATTTTTTTGCTTTTTCCTGCTCCTCTTAGCATGATAAAGAAGATTCAAAGAGAGTGAGATGCCAGCTACTTTCAGTCAGTAGCTTCAATCATTTCTGGACGTTTTTCAATGGTAAAAATCAATGAATATTGTAAATGCACAAACAGTAATTTCTCCACATTGCAAGGTGCAATTCTGAAATTTTTTGCTTTTTCCTGCTCCTCTTAGCATGATAAAGAAGATTCAAAGAGAGTGAGATGCCAGCTCCTTTCATTCAGTCAGTAGCTTCAAACATTTCTGGTATATGAATAACATGATGTTTTTCAATGGCAAAAATCAATGAATATTGTAAATGCACAAACAGTAATTTCTCCACATTGCAAGGTGCAATTCTGAAATTTTTTGCTTTTTCCTGCTCCTCTTAGCATGATAAAGAAGATTCAAAGAGAGTGAGATGCCAGCTCCTTTCATTCAGTCAGTAGCTTCAAACATTTCTGGTATATGAATAACATGATGTTTTTCAATGGCAAAAATCAATGAATATTGTAAATGCACAAACAGTAATTTCTCCGCATTGCAAGGTGCAATTCTGAAATTTTTTGCTTTTTCCTGCTCCTCTTAGCATGATAAAGAAGATTCAAAGAGAGTGAGATGCCAGCTCCTTTCATTCAGTCAGTAGCTTCAATCATTTCTGGACGTTTTTCAATGGCAAAAATCAATGAATATTGTAAATGCACAAACAGTAATTTCTCCGCATTGCAAGGTGCAATTCTGAAATTTTTTGCTTTTTCCTGCTCCTCTTAGCATGATAAAGAAGATTCAAAGAGAGTGAGATGTCAGCTCCTTTCATTCAGTCAGTAGCTTCAAACATTTCTGGTATATGAATAACATGATGTTTTTCAATGGCTAAAATCAATGAATATTGTAAATGCACAAACAGTAATTTCTCCGCATTGCAAGGTGCAATTCTGAAATTTTTTGCTTTTTCCTGCTCCTCTTAGCATGATAAAGAAGATTCAAAGAGAGTGAGATGCCAGCTCCTTTCATTCAGTCAGTAGCTTCAATCATTTCTGGACGTTTTTCAATGGCAAAAATCAATGAATATTGTAAATGCACAAACAGTAATTTCTCCGCATTGCAAGGTGCAATTCTGAAATTTTTTGCTTTTTCCTGCTCCTCTTAGCATGATAAAGAAGATTCAAAGAGAGTGAGATGCCAGCTCCTTTCATTCAGTCAGTAGCTTCAATCATTTCTGGACGTTTTTCAATGGCAAAAATCAATGAATATTGTAAATGCACAAACAGTAATTTCTCCGCATTGCAAGGTGCAATTCTGAAATTTTTTGCTTTTTCCTGCTCCTCTTAGCATGATAAAGAAGATTCAAAGAGAGTGAGATGCCAGCTCCTTTCATTCAGTCAGTAGCTTCAAACATTTCTGGAATATGAATAACATGATGTTTTTCAATGGCAAAAATCAATGAATATTGTAAATGCACAAACAGTAATTTCTCCGCATTGCAAGGTGCAAGTCTGAAATTTTTTGCTTTTTCCTGCTCCTCTTAGCATGATAAAGAAGATTCAAAGAGAGTGAGATGCCAGCTACTTTCATTCAGTCAGTAGCTTCAATCATTTCTGGACGTTTTTCAATGGTAAAAATCAATGAATATTGTAAATGCACAAACAGTAATTTCTCCACATTGCAATGTGCAATTCTAAAATTTTTTGCTTTTTCCTGCTCCTCTTAGCATGATAAAGAAGATTCAAAGAGAGTGAGATGCCAGCTCCTTTCATTCAGTCAGTAGCTTCAAACATTTCTGGTATATGAATAACATGATGTTTTTCAATGGCAAAAATCAATGAATATTGTAAATGCACAAACAGTAATTTCTCCGCATTGCAAGGTGCAATTCTGAAATTTTTTGCTTTTTCCTGCTCCTCTTAGCATGATAAAGAAGATTCAAAGAGAGTGAGATGCCAACTCCTTTCATTCAGTCAGTAGCTTCAAACATTTCTGGTATATGAATAACATGATGTTTTTCAATGGCAAAAATCAATGAATATTGTAAATGCACAAACAGTAATTTCTCCGCATTGCAAGGTGCAATTCTGAAATTTTTTGCTTTTTCCTGCTCCTCTTAGCATGATAGAGAAGATTCAAAGAGAGTGAGGTGCCAGCTCCTTTCATTCAGTCAGTAGCTTCAAACATTTCTGGTATATGAATAACATGTTTTTCAATGGCAAAAATCAATGAATATTGTAAATGCACAAACAGTAATTTCTCCGCATTGCAAGGTGCAATTCTGAAATTTTTTGCTTTTTCCTGCTCCTCTTAGCATGATAAAGAAGATTCAAAGAGAGTGAGATGCCAGCTCCTTTCATTCAATCAGTAGCTTCAATCATTTCTGGACGTTTTTCAATGGCAAAAATCAATGAATATTGTAAATGCACAAACAGTAATTTCTCCGCATTGCAAGGTGCAAGTCTGAAATTTTTTGCTTTTTCCTGCTCCTCTTAGCATGATAAAGAAGATTCAAAGAGAGTGAGATGCCAGCTCCTTTCATTCAGTCAGTAGCTTCAAACATTTCTGGTATATGAATAACATGATGTTTTTCAATGGCAAAAATCAATGAATATTGTAAATGCACAAACAGTAATTTCTCCGCATTGCAAGGTGCAAGTCTGAAATTTTTTGCTTTTTCCTGCTCCTCTTAGCATGATAAAGAAGATTCAAAGAGAGTGAGATGCCAGCTACTTTCATTCAGTCAGTAGCTTCAATCATTTCTGGACGTTTTTCAATGGTAAAAATCAATGAATATTGTAAATGCACAAACAGTAATTTCTCCACATTGCAAGGTGCAATTCTGAAATTTTTTGCTTTTTCCTGCTCCTCTTAGCATGATAAAGAAGATTCAAAGAGAGTGAGATGCCAGCTACTTTCATTCAGTCAGTAGCTTCAAACATTTCTGGTATATGAATAACATGATGTTTTTCAATGGCAAAAATCAATGAATATTGTAAATGCACAAACAGTAATTTCTCCACATTGCAAGGTGCAATTCTGAAATTTTTTGCTTTTTCCTGCTCCTCTTAGCATGATAAAGAAGATTCAAAGAGAGTGAGATGCCAGCTCCTTTCATTCAGTCAGTAGCTTCAAACATTTCTGGTATATGAATAACATGATGTTTTTCAATGGCAAAAATCAATGAATATTGTAAATGCACAAACAGTAATTTCTCCGCATTGCAAGGTGCAATTCTGAAATTTTTTGCTTTTTCCTGCTCCTCTTAGCATGATAAAGAAGATTCAAATAGAGTGAGATGCCAGCTCCTTTCATTCAGTCAGTAGCTTCAATCATTTCTGGATGTTTTTCAATGGCAAAAATCAATGAATATTGTAAATGCACAAACAGTAATTTCTCCGCATTGCAAGGTGCAATTCTGAAATTTTTTGCTTTTTCCTGCTCCTCTTAGCATGATAAAGAAGATTCAAAGAGAGTGAGATGTCAGCTCCTTTCATTCAGTCAGTAGCTTCAAACATTTCTGGTATATGAATAACATGATGTTTTTCAATGGCAAAAATCAATGAATATTGTAAATGCACAAACAGTAATTTCTCCGCATTGCAAGGTGCAATTCTGAAATTTTTTGCTTTTTCCTGCTCCTCTTAGCATGATAAAGAAGATTCAAAGAGAGTGAGATGCCAGCTCCTTTCATTCAGTCAGTAGCTTCAATCATTTCTGGACGTTTTTCAATGGCAAAAATCAATGAATATTGTAAATGCACAAACAGTAATTTCTCCGCATTGCAAGGTGCAATTCTGAAATTTTTTGCTTTTTCCTGCTCCTCTTAGCATGATAAAGAAGATTCAAAGAGAGTGAGATGCCAGCTCCTTTCATTCAGTCAGTAGCTTCAAACATTTCTGGTATATGAATAACATGATGTTTTTCAATGGCAAAAATCAATGAATATTGTAAATGCACAAACAGTAATTTCTCCGCATTGCAAGGTGCAAGTCTGAAATTTTTTGCTTTTTCCTGCTCCTCTTAGCATGATAAAGAAGATTCAAAGAGAGTGAGATGCCAGCTCCTTTCATTCAGTCAGTAGCTTCAATCATTTCTGGATGTTTTTCAATGGCAAAAATCAATGAATATTGTAAATGCACAAACTGTAATTTCTCCGTATTGCAAGGTGCAATTCTGAAATTTTTTGCTTTTTCCTGCTACTCTTAGCATGATAAAGAAGATTCAAAGAGAGTGAGATGCCAGCTCCTTTCATTCAGTCAGTAGCTTCAATCATTTCTGGACGTTTTTCAATGGCAAAAATCAATGAATATTGTAAATGCACAAACAGTAATTTCTCCGCATTGCAAGGTGCAATTCTGAAATTTTTTGCTTTTTCCTGCTCCTCTTAGCATGATAAAGAAGATTCAAAGAGAGTGAGATGACAGCTCCTTTCATTTAGTCAGTACCTTCAATCATTTCTGGACGTTTTTCAATGGCAAAAATCAATGAATATTGTAAATGCACAAACAGTAATTTCTCCGCATTGCAAGGTGCAATTCTGAAATTTTTTGCTTTTTCCCGCTCCTCTTAGCATGATAAAGAAGATTGAAAGAGAGTGAGGTGCCAGCTCCTTTCATTCAGTCAGTAGCTTCAAACATTTCTGGTATATGAATAACATGTTTTTCAATGGCAAAAATCAATGAATATTGTAAATGCACAAACAGTAATTTCTCCGCATTGCAAGGTGCAATTCTGAAATTTTTTGATTTTTCCTGCTCCTCTTAGCATGATAAAGAAGATTCAAAGAGAGTGAGATGCCAGCTCCTTTCATTCAGTCAGTAGCTTCAATCATTTCTGGACGTTTTTCAATGGCAAAAATCAATGAATATTGTAAATGCACAAACAGTAATTTCTCCGCATTGCAAGGTGCAATTCTGAAATTTTTTGCTTTTTCCTGCTCCTCTTAGCATTATAAAGAAGATTCAAAGAGAGTGAGATGCCAGCTCCTTTCATTCAGTCAGTAGCTTCAAACATTTCTGGTATATGAATAACATGATGTTTTTCAATGGCAAAAATCAATGAATATTGTAAATGCACAAACAGTAATTTCTCCGCATTGCAAGGTGCAATTCTGAAATTTTTTGCTTTTTCCTGCTCCTCTTAGCATGATAAAGAAGATTCAAAGAGAGTGAGATGCCAGCTCCTTTCATTCAGTCAGTAGCTTCAAACATTTCTGGTATATGAATAACATGATGTTTTTCAATGGCAAAAATCAATGAATATTGTAAATGCACAAACAGTAATTTCTCCGCATTGCAAGGTGCAAGTCTGAAATTTTTTGCTTTTTCCTGCTCCTCTTAGCATGATAAAGAAGATTCAAAGAGAGTGAGATGCCAGCTACTTTCATTCAGTCAGTAGCTTCAATCATTTCTGGACGTTTTTCAATGGTAAAAATCAATGAATATTGTAAATGCACAAACAGTAATTTCTCCACATTGCAAGGTGCAATTCTGAAATTTTTTGCTTTTTCCTGCTCCTCTTAGCATGATAAAGAAGATTCAAAGAGAGTGAGATGCCAGCTCCTTTCATTCAGTCAGTAGCTTCAAACATTTCTGGTATATGAATAACATGATGTTTTTCAATGGCAAAAATCAATGAATATTGTAAATGCACAAACAGTAATTTCTCCGCATTGCAAGGTGCAATTCTGAAATTTTTTGCTTTTTCCTGCTCCTCTTAGCATGATAAAGAAGATTCAAAGAGAGTGAGATGCCAGCTCCTTTCATTCAGTCAGTAGCTTCAATCATTTCTGGATGTTTTTCAATGGCAAAAATCAATGAATATTGTAAATGCACAAACTGTAATTTCTCCGCATTGCAAGGTGCAATTCTGAAATTTTTTGCTTTTTCCTGCTCCTCTTAGCATGATAAAGAAGATGCAAAGAGAGTGAGATGCCAGCTCCTTTCATTCAGTCAGTAGCTTCAATCATTTCTGGACGTTTTTCAGTGGCAAAAATCAATGAATATTGTAAATGCACAAACAGTAATTTCTCCGCATTGCAAGGTGCAATTCTGAAATTTTTTGCTTTTTCCTGCTCCTCTTAGCATGATAAAGAAGATTCAAAGAGAGTGAGATGCCAGCTCCTTTCATTCAGTCAGTACCTTCAATCATTTCTGGACGTTTTTCAATGGCAAAAATCAATGAATATTGTAAATGCACAAACAGTAATTTCTCCGCATTGCAAGGTGCAAGTCTGAAATTTTTTGCTTTTTCCTGCTCCTCTTAGCATGATAAAGAAGATTCAAAGAGAGTGAGATGCCAGCTCCTTTCATTCAGTCAGTAGCTTCAAACATTTCTGGTATATGAATAACATGATGTTTTTCAATGGCAAAAATCAATGAATATTGTAAATGCACAAACAGTAATTTCTCCGCATTGCAAGGTGCAATTCTGAAATTTTTTGCTTTTTCCTGCTCCTCTTAGCATGATAAAGAAGATTCAAAGAGAGTGAGATGCCAACTCCTTTCATTCAGTCAGTAGCTTCAAACATTTCTGGTATATGAATAACATGATGTTTTTCAATGGCAAAAATCAATGAATATTGTAAATGCACAAACAGTAATTTCTCCGCATTGCAAGGTGCAATTCTGAAATTTTTTGCTTTTTCCTGCTCCTCTTAGCATGATAGAGAAGATTCAAAGAGAGTGAGGTGCCAGCTCCTTTCATTCAGTCAGTAGCTTCAAACATTTCTGGTATATGAATAACATGTTTTTCAATGGCAAAAATCAATGAATATTGTAAATGCACAAACAGTAATTTCTCCGCATTGCAAGGTGCAATTCTGAAATTTTTTGCTTTTTCCTGCTCCTCTTAGCATGATAAAGAAGATTCAAATAGAGTGAGATGCCAGCTCCTTTCATTCAGTCAGTAGCTTCAATCATTTCTGGATGTTTTTCAATGGCAAAAATCAATGAATATTGTAAATGCACAAACAGTAATTTCTCCGCATTGCAAGGTGCAATTCTGAAATTTTTTGCTTTTTCCTGCTCCTCTTAGCATGATAAAGAAGATTCAAAGAGAGTGAGATGCCAGCTCCTTTCATTCAGTCAGTAGCTTCAATCATTTCTGGACGTTTTTCAATGGCAAAAATCAATGAATATTGTAAATGCACAAACAATAATTTCTCCGCATTGCAAGGTGCAATTCTGAAATTTTTTGCTTTTTCCTGCTCCTCTTAGCATGATAAAGAAGATTCAAAGAGAGTGAGATGCCAGCTCCTTTCATTCAGTCAGTAGCTTCAAACATTTCTGGTATATGAATAACATGATGTTTTTCAATGGCAAAAATCAATGAATATTGTAAATGCACAAACAGTAATTTCTCCGCATTGCAAGGTGCAAGTCTGAAATTTTTTGCTTTTTCCTGCTCCTCTTAGCATGATAAAGAAGATTCAAAGAGAGTGAGATGCCAGCTCCTTTCATTCAGTCAGTAGCTTCAATCATTTCTGGATGTTTTTCAATGGCAAAAATCAATGAATATTGTAAATGCACAAACTGTAATTTCTCCGTATTGCAAGGTGCAATTCTGAAATTTTTTGCTTTTTCCTGCTACTCTTAGCATGATAAAGAAGATTCAAAGAGAGTGAGATGCCAGCTCCTTTCATTCAGTCAGTAGCTTCAATCATTTCTGGACGTTTTTCAATGGCAAAAATCAATGAATATTGTAAATGCACAAACAGTAATTTCTCCGCATTGCAAGGTGCAATTCTGAAATTTTTTGCTTTTTCCTGCTCCTCTTAGCATGATAAAGAAGATTCAAAGAGAGTGAGATGACAGCTCCTTTCATTTAGTCAGTACCTTCAATCATTTCTGGACGTTTTTCAATGGCAAAAATCAATGAATATTGTAAATGCACAAACAGTAATTTCTCCGCATTGCAAGGTGCAATTCTGAAATTTTTTGCTTTTTCCCGCTCCTCTTAGCATGATAAAGAAGATTGAAAGAGAGTGAGGTGCCAGCTCCTTTCATTCAGTCAGTAGCTTCAAACATTTCTGGTATATGAATAACATGTTTTTCAATGGCAAAAATCAATGAATATTGTAAATGCACAAACAGTAATTTCTCCGCATTGCAAGGTGCAATTCTGAAATTTTTTGATTTTTCCTGCTCCTCTTAGCATGATAAAGAAGATTCAAAGAGAGTGAGATGCCAGCTCCTTTCATTCAGTCAGTAGCTTCAATCATTTCTGGACGTTTTTCAATGGCAAAAATCAATGAATATTGTAAATGCACAAACAGTAATTTCTCCGCATTGCAAGGTGCAATTCTGAAATTTTTTGCTTTTTCCTGCTCCTCTTAGCATGATAAAGAAGATTCAAAGAGAGTGAGATGCCAGCTCCTTTCATTCAGTCAGTAGCTTCAAACATTTCTGGTATATGAATAACATGATGTTTTTCAATGGCAAAAATCAATGAATATTGTAAATGCACAAACAGTAATTTCTCCGCATTGCAAGGTGCAATTCTGAAATTTTTTGCTTTTTCCTGCTCCTCTTAGCATGATAAAGAAGATTCAAAGAGAGTGAGATGCCAGCTCCTTTCATTCAGTCAGTAGCTTCAAACATTTCTGGTATATGAATAACATGATGTTTTTCAATGGCAAAAATCAATGAATATTGTAAATGCACAAACAGTAATTTCTCCGCATTGCAAGGTGCAAGTCTGAAATTTTTTGCTTTTTCCTGCTCCTCTTAGCATGATAAAGAAGATTCAAAGAGAGTGAGATGCCAGCTACTTTCATTCAGTCAGTAGCTTCAATCATTTCTGGACGTTTTTCAATGGTAAAAATCAATGAATATTGTAAATGCACAAACAGTAATTTCTCCACATTGCAAGGTGCAATTCTGAAATTTTTTGCTTTTTCCTGCTCCTCTTAGCATGATAAAGAAGATTCAAAGAGAGTGAGATGCCAGCTCCTTTCATTCAGTCAGTAGCTTCAAACATTTCTGGTATATGAATAACATGATGTTTTTCAATGGCAAAAATCAATGAATATTGTAAATGCACAAACAGTAATTTCTCCGCATTGCAAGGTGCAATTCTGAAATTTTTTGCTTTTTCCTGCTCCTCTTAGCATGATAAAGAAGATTCAAAGAGAGTGAGATGCCAGCTCCTTTCATTCAGTCAGTAGCTTCAATCATTTCTGGATGTTTTTCAATGGCAAAAATCAATGAATATTGTAAATGCACAAACTGTAATTTCTCCGCATTGCAAGGTGCAATTCTGAAATTTTTTGCTTTTTCCTGCTCCTCTTAGCATGATAAAGAAGATTCAAAGAGAGTGAGATGCCAGCTCCTTTCATTCAGTCAGTAGCTTCAATCATTTCTGGACGTTTTTCAGTGGCAAAAATCAATGAATATTGTAAATGCACAAACAGTAATTTCTCCGCATTGCAAGGTGCAATTCTGAAATTTTTTGCTTTTTCCTGCTCCTCTTAGCATGATAAAGAAGATTCAAAGAGAGTGAGATGCCAGCTCCTTTCATTCAGTCAGTACCTTCAATCATTTCTGGACGTTTTTCAATGGCAAAAATCAATGAATATTGTAAATGCACAAACAGTAATTTCTCCGCATTGCAAGGTGCAAGTCTGAAATTTTTTGCTTTTTCCTGCTCCTCTTAGCATGATAAAGAAGATTCAAAGAGAGTGAGATGCCAGCTCCTTTCATTCAGTCAGTAGCTTCAAACATTTCTGGTATATGAATAACATGATGTTTTTCAATGGCAAAAATCAATGAATATTGTAAATGCACAAACAGTAATTTCTCCGCATTGCAAGGTGCAAGTCTGAAATTTTTTGCTTTTTCCTGCTCCTCTTAGCATGATAAAGAAGATTCAAAGAGAGTGAGATGCCAGCTACTTTCATTCAGTCAGTAGCTTCAATCATTTCTGGACGTTTTTCAATGGTAAAAATCAATGAATATTGTAAATGCACAAACAGTAATTTCTCCACATTGCAAGGTGCAATTCTGAAATTTTTTGCTTTTTCCTGCTCCTCTTAGCATGATAAAGAAGATTCAAAGAGAGTGAGATGCCAGCTCCTTTCATTCAGTCAGTAGCTTCAAACATTTCTGGTATATGAATAACATGATGTTTTTCAATGGCAAAAATCAATGAATATTGTAAATGCACAAACAGTAATTTCTCCACATTGCAAGGTGCAATTCTGAAATTTTTTGCTTTTTCCTGCTCCTCTTAGCATGATAAAGAAGATTCAAAGAGAGTGAGATGCCAGCTCCTTTCATTCAGTCAGTAGCTTCAAACATTTCTGGTATATGAATAACATGATGTTTTTCAATGGCAAAAATCAATGAATATTGTAAATGCACAAACAGTAATTTCTCCGCATTGCAAGGTGCAATTCTGAAATTTTTTGCTTTTTCCTGCTCCTCTTAGCATGATAAAGAAGATTCAAATAGAGTGAGATGCCAGCTCCTTTCATTCAGTCAGTAGCTTCAATCATTTCTGGACGTTTTTCAATGGCAAAAATCAATGAATATTGTAAATGCACAAACAGTAATTTCTCCGCATTGCAAGGTGCAATTCTGAAATTTTTTGCTTTTTCCTGCTCCTCTTAGCATGATAAAGAAGATTCAAAGAGAGTGAGATGTCAGCTCCTTTCATTCAGTCAGTAGCTTCAAACATTTCTGGTATATGAATAACATGATGTTTTTCAATGGCAAAAATCAATGAATATTGTAAATGCACAAACAGTAATTTCTCCGCATTGCAAGGTGCAATTCTGAAATTTTTTGCTTTTTCCTGCTCCTCTTAGCATGATAAAGAAGATTCAAAGAGAGTGAGATGCCAGCTCCTTTCATTCAGTCAGTAGCTTCAATCATTTCTGGACGTTTTTCAATGGCAAAAATCAATGAATATTGTAAATGCACAAACAGTAATTTCTCCGCATTGCAAGGTGCAATTCTGAAATTTTTTGCTTTTTCCTGCTCCTCTTAGCATGATAAAGAAGATTCAAAGAGAGTGAGATGCCAGCTCCTTTCATTCAGTCAGTAGCTTCAAACATTTCTGGTATATGAATAACATGATGTTTTTCAATGGCAAAAATCAATGAATATTGTAAATGCACAAACAGTAATTTCTCCGCATTGCAAGGTGCAAGTCTGAAATTTTTTGCTTTTTCCTGCTCCTCTTAGCATGATAAAGAAGATTCAAAGAGAGTGAGATGCCAGCTCCTTTCATTCAGTCAGTAGCTTCAATCATTTCTGGATGTTTTTCAATGGCAAAAATCAATGAATATTGTAAATGCACAAACTGTAATTTCTCCGTATTGCAAGGTGCAATTCTGAAATTTTTTGCTTTTTCCTGCTACTCTTAGCATGATAAAGAAGATTCAAAGAGAGTGAGATGCCAGCTCCTTTCATTCAGTCAGTAGCTTCAATCATTTCTGGACGTTTTTCAATGGCAAAAATCAATGAATATTGTAAATGCACAAACAGTAATTTCTTCGCATTGCAAGGTGCAATTCTGAAATTTTTTGCTTTTTCCTGCTCCTCTTAGCATGATAAAGAAGATTCAAAGAGAGTGAGATGACAGCTCCTTTCATTTAGTCAGTACCTTCAATCATTTCTGGACGTTTTTCAATGGCAAAAATCAATGAATATTGTAAATGCACAAACAGTAATTTCTCCGCATTGCAAGGTGCAATTCTGAAATTTTTTGCTTTTTCCCGCTCCTCTTAGCATGATAAAGAAGATTGAAAGAGAGTGAGGTGCCAGCTCCTTTCATTCAGTCAGTAGCTTCAAACATTTCTGGTATATGAATAACATGTTTTTCAATGGCAAAAATCAATGAATATTGTAAATGCACAAACAGTAATTTCTCCGCATTGCAAGGTGCAATTCTGAAATTTTTTGATTTTTCCTGCTCCTCTTAGCATGATAAAGAAGATTCAAAGAGAGTGAGATGCCAGCTCCTTTCATTCAGTCAGTAGCTTCAATCATTTCTGGACGTTTTTCAATGGCAAAAATCAATGAATATTGTAAATGCACAAACAGTAATTTCTCCGCATTGCAAGGTGCAATTCTGAAATTTTTTGCTTTTTCCTGCTCCTCTTAGCATGATAAAGAAGATTCAAAGAGAGTGAGATGCCAGCTCCTTTCATTCAGTCAGTAGCTTCAAACATTTCTGGTATATGAATAACATGATGTTTTTCAATGGCAAAAATCAATGAATATTGTAAATGCACAAACAGTAATTTCTCCGCATTGCAAGGTGCAATTCTGAAATTTTTTGCTTTTTCCTGCTCCTCTTAGCATGATAAAGAAGATTCAAAGAGAGTGAGATGCCAGCTCCTTTCATTCAGTCAGTAGCTTCAAACATTTCTGGTATATGAATAACATGATGTTTTTCAAAGGCAAAAATCAATGAATATTGTAAATGCACAAACAGTAATTTCTCCGCATTGCAAGGTGCAAGTCTGAAATTTTTTGCTTTTTCCTGCTCCTCTTAGCATGATAAAGAAGATTCAAAGAGAGTGAGATGCCAGCTACTTTCATTCAGTCAGTAGCTTCAATCATTTCTGGACGTTTTTCAATGGTAAAAATCAATGAATATTGCAAATGCACAAACAGTAATTTCTCCACATTGCAAGGTGCAATTCTGAAATTTTTTGCTTTTTCCTGCTCCTCTTAGCATGATAAAGAAGATTCAAAGAGAGTGAGATGCCAGCTCCTTTCATTCAGTCAGGAGCTTCAAACATTTCTGGTATATGAATAACATGATGTTTTTCAATGGCAAAAATCAATGAATATTGTAAATGCACAAACAGTAATTTCTCCGCATTGCAAGGTGCAATTCTGAAATTTTTTGCTTTTTCCTGCTCCTCTTAGCATGATAAAGAAGATTCAATGAGAGTGAGATGCCAGCTCCTTTCATTCAGTCAGTAGCTTCAATCATTTCTGGATGTTTTTCAATGGCAAAAATCAATGAATATTGTAAATGCACAAACTGTAATTTCTCCGCATTGCAAGGTGCAAGTCTGAAATTTTTTGCTTTTTCCTGCTCCTCTTAGCATGATAAAGAAGATTCAAAGAGAGTGAGATGCCAGCTACTTTCATTCAGTCAGTAGCTTCAATCATTTCTGGACGTTTTTCAATGGTAAAAATCAATGAATATTGTAAATGCACAAACAGTAATTTCTCCACATTGCAAGGTGCAATTCTGAAATTTTTTGCTTTTTCCTGCTCCTCTTAGCATGATAAAGAAGATTCAAAGAGAGTGAGATGCCAGCTCCTTTCATTCAGTCAGTAGCTTCAAACATTTCTGGTATATGAATAACGATGTTTTTCAATGGCAAAAATCAATGAATATTGTAAATGCACAAACAGTAATTTCTCCACATTGCAAGGTGCAATTCTGAAATTTTTTGCTTTTTCCTGCTCCTCTTAGCATGATAAAGAAGATTCAAAGAGAGTGAGATGCCAGCTCCTTTCATTCAGTCAGTAGCTTCAATCATTTCTGGACGTTTTTCAATGGCAAAAATCAATGAATATTGTAAATGCACAAACAGTAATTTCTCCGCATTGCAAGGTGCAATTCTGAAATTTTTTGCTTTTTCCTGCTCCTCTTAGCATGATAAAGAAGATTCAAAGAGAGTGAGATGTCAGCTCCTTTCATTCAGTCAGTAGCTTCAAACATTTCTGGTATATGAATAACATGATGTTTTTCAATGGCAAAAATCAATGAATATTGTAAATGCACAAACAGTAATTTCTCCGCATTGCAAGGTGCAATTCTGAAATTTTTTGCTTTTTCCTGCTCCTCTTAGCATGATAAAGAAGATTCAAAGAGAGTGAGATGCCAGCTCCTTTCATTCAGTCAGTAGCTTCAATCATTTCTGGACGTTTTTCAATGGCAAAAATCAATGAATATTGTAAATGCACAAACAGTAATTTCTCCGCATTGCAAGGTGCAATTATGAAATTTTTTGCTTTTTCCTGCTCCTCTTAGCATGATAAAGAAGATTCAAAGAGAGTGAGATGCCAGCTCCTTTCATTCAGTCAGTAGCTTCAAACATTTCTGGTATATGAATAACATGATGTTTTTCAATGGCAAAAATCAATGAATATTGTAAATGCACAAACAGTAATATCTCCACATTGCACGGTGCAATTCTGAAATTTTTAGCTTTTTCCTGTTAATCCTAGCATGATAAAGAAGATTCAAAGAGAGTGAGATGCCAGCTCCTTTCATTCAGTCAGTAGCTTCAAACATTTCTGGTATATGAAAAACATGTTTTTCAATGGCAAAAATCAATGAATATTGTAAATGCACAAACAGTAATATCTCCACATTGCAAGGTGCAATTCTGAAATTTTTTGCTTTTTCCTGCTAATCCTAGCATGATAAAGAAGATTCAAAGAGAGTGAGATGCCAGCTCCTTTCATTCAGTCAGTAGCTTCAAACATTTCTGGTATATGAAAAACATGTTTTTCAATGGCAAAACTCAATGAATATTGTAAATGCACAAACAGTAATATCTCAACATTGCACGGTGCAATTCTGAAATTTTTAGCTTTTTCCTGTTAATCCTAGCATGATAAAGATTCAAAGAGAGTGAGATGCCAGCTCCTTTCATTCAGTCAGTAGCTTCAAACATTTCTGGTATATGAAAAACATGTTTTTCAATGGCAAAAATCAATGAATATTGTAAATGCACAAACAGTAATATCTCCACATTGCAAGGTGCAATTCTGAAATTTTTTGCTTTTTCCTGTTAATCCTAGCATGATAAAGAAGATTCAAAGAGAGTGAGATGCCAGCTCCTTTCATTCAGTCAGTAGCTTCAAACATTTCTGGTATATGAAAAACATGTTTTTCAATGGCAAAAATCAATGAATATTGTAAATGCACAAACAGTAATATCTCCACATTGCAAGGTGCAATTCTGAAATTTTTTGCTTTTTCCTGCTAATCCTAGCATGATAAAGAAGATTCAAAGAGAGTGAGATGCCAGCTCCTTTCATTCAGTCAGTAGCTTCAAACATTTCTGGTATATGAAAAACATGTTTTTCAATGGCAAAAATCAATGAATATTGTAAATGCACAAACAGTAATATCTCCACATTGCACGGTGCAATTCTGAAATTTTTAGCTTTTTCCTGTTAATCCTAGCATGATAAAGAAGATTCAAAGAGAGTGAGATGCCAGCTCCTTTCATTCAGTCAGTAGCTTCAAACATTTCTGGTATATGAAAAACATGTTTTTCAATGGCAAAAATCAATGAATATTGTAAATGCACAAACAGTAATATCTCCACATTGCAAGGTGCAATTCTGAAATTTTTTGCTTTTTCCTGCTAATCCTAGCATGATAAAGATTCAAAGAGAGTGAGATGCCAGCTCCTTTCATTCAGTCAGTAGCTTCAAACATTTCTGGTATATGAAAAACATGTTTTTCAATGGCAAAAATCAATGAATATTGTAAATGCACAAACAGTAATATCTCCACATTGCACGGTGCAATTCTGAAATTTTTAGCTTTTTCCTGTTAATCCTAGCATGATAAAGAAGATTCAAAGAGAGTGAGATGCCAGCTCCTTTCATTCAGTCAGTAGCTTCAAACATTTCTGGTATATGAAAAACATGTTTTTCAATGGCAAAAATCAATGAATATTGTAAATGCACAAACAGTAATATCTCCACATTGCAAGGTGCAATTCTGAAATTCTTTGCTTTTTCCTGTTAATCCTAGCATGATAAAGAAGATTCAAAGAGAGTGAGATGCCAGCTCCTTTCATTCAGTCAGTAGCTTCAAACATTTCTGGTATATGAAAAACATGTTTTTCAATGGCAAAAATCAATGAATATTGTAAATGCACAAACAGTAATATCTCCACATTGCACGGTGCAATTCTGAAATTTTTAGCTTTTTCCTGTTAATCCTAGCATGATAAAGATTCAAAGAGAGTGAGATGCCAGCTCCTTTCATTCAGTCAGTAGCTTCAAACATTTCTGGTATATGAAAAACATGTTTTTCAATGGCAAAAATCAATGAATATTGTAAATGCACAAACAGTAATATCTCCACATTGCAAGGTGCAATTCTGAAATTTTTTGCTTTTTCCTGCTAATCCTAGCATGATAAAGAAGATTCAAAGAGAGTGAGATGCCAGCTCCTTTCATTCAGTCAGTAGCTTCAAACATTTCTGGTATATGAAAAACATGTTTTTCAATGGCAAAAATCAATGAATATTGTAAATGCACAAACAGTAATATCTCCACATTGCACGGTGCAATTCTGAAATTTTTAGCTTTTTCCTGTTAATCCTAGCATGATAAAGAAGATTCAAAGAGAGTGAGATGCCAGCTCCTTTCATTCAGTCAGTAGCTTCAAACATTTCTGGTATATGAAAAACATGTTTTTCAATGGCAAAAATCAATGAATATTGTAAATGCACAAACAGTAATATCTCCACATTGCACGGTGCAATTCTGAAATTTTTAGCTTTTTCCTGTTAATCCTAGCATGATAAAGAAGATTCAAAGAGAGTGAGATGCCAGCTCCTTTCATTCAGTCAGTAGCTTCAAACATTTCTGGTATATGAAAAACATGTTTTTCAATGGCAAAAATCAATGAATATTGTAAATGCACAAACAGTAATATCTCCACATTGCAAGGTGCAATTCTGAAATTTTTTGCTTTTTCCTGCTAATCCTAGCATGATAAAGAAGATTCAAAGAGAGTGAGATGCCAGCTCCTTTCATTCAGTCAGTAGCTTCAAACATTTCTGGTATATGAAAAACATGTTTTTCAATGGCAAAAATCAATGAATATTGTAAATGCACAAACAGTAATATCTCCACATTGCACGGTGCAATTCTGAAATTTTTAGCTTTTTCCTGTTAATCCTAGCATGATAAAGAAGATTCAAAGAGAGTGAGATGCCAGCTCCTTTCATTCAGTCAGTAGCTTCAAACATTTCTGGTATATGAAAAACATGTTTTTCAATGGCAAAAATCAATGAATATTGTAAATGCACAAACAGTAATATCTCCACATTGCAAGGTGCAATTCTGAAATTTTTTGCTTTTTCCTGTTAATCCTAGCATGATAAAGAAGATTCAAAGAGAGTGAGATGCCAGCTCCTTTCATTCAGTCAGTAGCTTCAAACATTTCTGGTATATGAAAAACATGTTTTTCAATGGCAAAAATCAATGAATATTGTAAATGCACAAACAGTAATATCTCCACATTGCAAGGTGCAATTCTGAAATTTTTTGCTTTTTCCTGCTAATCCTAGCATGATAAAGAAGATTCAAAGAGAGTGAGATGCCAGCTCCTTTCATTCAGTCAGTAGCTTCAAACATTTCTGGTATATGAAAAACATGTTTTTCAATGGCAAAAATCAATGAATATTGTAAATGCACAAACAGTAATATCTCCACATTGCACGGTGCAATTCTGAAATTTTTAGCTTTTTCCTGTTAATCCTAGCATGATAAAGAAGATTCAAAGAGAGTGAGATGCCAGCTCCTTTCATTCAGTCAGTAGCTTCAAACATTTCTGGTATATGAAAAACATGTTTTTCAATGGCAAAAATCAATGAATATTGTAAATGCACAAACAGTAATATCTCCACATTGCACGGTGCAATTCTGAAATTTTTAGCTTTTTCCTGTTAATCCTAGCATGATAAAGAAGATTCAAAGAGAGTGAGATGCCAGCTCCTTTCATTCAGTCAGTAGCTTCAAACATTTCTGGTATATGAAAAACATGTTTTTCAATGGCAAAAATCAATGAATATTGTAAATGCACAAACAGTAATATCTCCACATTGCAAGGTGCAATTCTGAAATTTTTTGCTTTTTCCTGCTAATCCTAGCATGATAAAGATTCAAAGAGAGTGAGATGCCAGCTCCTTTCATT
The DNA here is from genome assembly GCF_046119375.1 of Phyllobates terribilis. NCBI lineage: Eukaryota > Metazoa > Chordata > Amphibia > Anura > Dendrobatidae > Phyllobates > Phyllobates terribilis. Next base: position 9,605 of record NW_027368489.1, on the reverse strand, counting down.
CAGTCAGTAGCTTCAAACATTTCTGGTATATGAAAAACATGTTTTTCAATGGCAAAAATCAATGAATATTGTAAATGCACAAACAGTAATATCTCCACATTGCACGGTGCAATTCTGAAACTTTTAGCTTTTTCCTGTTAATCCTAGCATGATAAAGAAGATTCAAAGAGAGTGAGATGCCAGCTCCTTTCATTCAGTCAGTAGCTTCAAACATTTCTGGTATATGAAAAACATGTTTTTCAATGGCAAAAATCAATGAATATTGTAAATGCACAAACAGTAATATCTCCACATTGCAAGGTGCAATTCTGAAATTCTTTGCTTTTTCCTGTTAATCCTAGCATGATAAAGAAGATTCAAAGAGAGTGAGATGCCAGCTCCTTTCATTCAGTCAGTAGCTTCAAACATTTCTGGTATATGAAAAACATGTTTTTCAATGGCAAAAATCAATGAATATTGTAAATGCACAAACAGTAATATCTCCACATTGCACGGTGCAATTCTGAAATTTTTAGCTTTTTCCTGTTAATCCTAGCATGATAAAGAAGATTCAAAGAGAGTGAGATGCCAGCTCCTTTCATTCAGTCAGTAGCTTCAAACATTTCTGGTATATGAAAAACATGTTTTTCAATGGCAAAAATCAATGAATATTGTAAATGCACAAACAGTAATATCTCCACATTGCAAGGTGCAATTCTGAAATTTTTTGCTTTTTCCTGCTAATCCTAGCATGATAAAGAAGATTCAAAGAGAGTGAGATGCCAGCTCCTTTCATTCAGTCAGTAGCTTCAAACATTTCTGGTATATGAAAAACATGTTTTTCAATGGCAAAAATCAATGAATATTGTAAATGCACAAACAGTAATATCTCCACATTGCACGGTGCAATTCTGAAATTTTTAGCTTTTTCCTGTTAATCCTAGCATGATAAAGAAGATTCAAAGAGTGAGATGCCAGCTCCTTTCATTCAGTCAGTAGCTTCAAACATTTCTGGTATATGAAAAACATGTTTTTCAATGGCAAAAATCAATGAATATTGTAAATGCACAAACAGTAATATCTCCACATTGCAAGGTGCAATTCTGAAATTTTTTGCTTTTTCCTGTTAATCCTAGCATGATAAAGAAGATTCAAAGAGAGTGAGATGCCAGCTCCTTTCATTCAGTCAGTAGCTTCAAACATTTCTGGTATATGAAAAACATGTTTTTCAATGGCAAAAATCAATGAATATTGTAAATGCACAAACAGTAATATCTCCACATTGCAAGGTGCAATTCTGAAATTTTTTGCTTTTTCCTGCTAATCCTAGCATGATAAAGAAGATTCAAAGAGAGTGAGATGCCAGCTCCTTTCATTCAGTCAGTAGCTTCAAACATTTCTGGTATATGAAAAACATGTTTTTCAATGGCAAAAATCAATGAATATTGTAAATGCACAAACAGTAATATCTCCACATTGCACGGTGCAATTCTGAAGTTTTTAGCTTTTTCCTGTTAATCCTAGCATGATAAAGAAGATTCAAAGAGAGTGAGATGCCAGCTCCTTTCATTCAGTCAGTAGCTTCAAACATTTCTGGTATATGAAAAACATGTTTTTCAATGGCAAAAATCAATGAATATTGTAAATGCACAAACAGTAATATCTCCACATTGCAAGGTGCAATTCTGAAATTTTTTGCTTTTTCCTGCTAATCCTAGCATGATAAAGAAGATTCAAAGAGAGTGAGATGCCAGCTCCTTTCATTCAGTCAGTAGCTTCAAACATTTCTGGTATATGAAAAACATGTTTTTCAATGGCAAAAATCAATGAATATTGTAAATGCACAAACAGTAATATCTCCACATTGCACGGTGCAATTCTGAAATTTTTAGCTTTTTCCTGTTAATCCTAGCATGATAAAGAAGATTCAAAGAGAGTGAGATGCCAGCTCCTTTCATTCAGTCAGTAGCTTCAAACATTTCTGGTATATGAAAAACATGTTTTTCAATGGCAAAAATCAATGAATATTGTAAATGCACAAACAGTAATATCTCCACATTGCAAGGTGCAATTCTGAAATTTTTTGCTTTTTCCTGTTAATCCTAGCATGATAAAGAAGATTCAAAGAGAGTGAGATGCCAGCTCCTTTCATTCAGTCAGTAGCTTCAAACATTTCTGGTATATGAAAAACATGTTTTTCAATGGCAAAAATCAATGAATATTGTAAATGCACAAACAGTAATATCTCCACATTGCAAGGTGCAATTCTGAAATTTTTTGCTTTTTCCTGCTAATCCTAGCATGATAAAGAAGATTCAAAGAGAGTGAGATGCCAGCTCCTTTCATTCAGTCAGTAGCTTCAAACATTTCTGGTATATGAAAAACATGTTTTTCAATGGCAAAAATCAATGAATATTGTAAATGCACAAACAGTAATATCTCCACATTGCAAGGTGCAATTCTGAAATTTTTTGCTTTTTCCTGCTAATCCTAGCATGATAAAGAAGATTCAAAGAGAGTGAGATGCCAGCTCCTTTCATTCAGTCAGTAGCTTCAAACATTTCTGGTATATGAAAAACATGTTTTTCAATGGCAAAAATCAATGAATATTGTAAATGCACAAACAGTAATATCTCCACATTGCACGGTGCAATTCTGAAATTTTTAGCTTTTTCCTGTTAATCCTAGCATGATAAAGAAGATTCAAAGAGAGTGAGATGCCAGCTCCTTTCATTCAGTCAGTAGCTTCAAACATTTCTGGTATATGAAAAACATGTTTTTCAATGGCAAAAATCAATGAATATTGTAAATGCACAAACAGTAATATCTCCACATTGCAAGGTGCAATTCTGAAATTTTTTGCTTTTTCCTGTTAATCCTAGCATGATAAAGAAGATTCAAAGAGAGTGAGATGCCAGCTCCTTTCATTCAGTCAGTAGCTTCAAACATTTCTGGTATATGAAAAACATGTTTTTCAATGGCAAAAATCAATGAATATTGTAAATGCACAAACAGTAATATCTCCACATTGCAAGGTGCAATTCTGAAATTTTTTGCTTTTTCCTGCTAATCCTAGCATGATAAAGAAGATTCAAAGAGAGTGAGATGCCAGCTCCTTTCATTCAGTCAGTAGCTTCAAACATTTCTGGTATATGAAAAACATGTTTTTCAATGGCAAAAATCAATGAAAATTGTAAATGCACAAACAGTAATATCTCCACATTGCACGGTGCAATTCTGAAATTTTTAGCTTTTTCCTGTTAATCCTAGCATGATAAAGAAGATTCAAAGAGAGTGAGATGCCAGCTCCTTTCATTCAGTCAGTAGCTTCAAACATTTCTGGTATATGAAAAACATGTTTTTCAATGGCAAAAATCAATGAATATTGTAAATGCACAAACAGTAATATCTCCACATTGCAAGGTGCAATTCTGAAATTTTTTGCTTTTTCCTGCTAATCCTAGCATGATAAAGAAGATTCAAAGAGAGTGAGATGCCAGCTCCTTTCATTCAGTCAGTAGCTTCAAACATTTCTGGTATATGAAAAACATGTTTTTCAATGGCAAAAATCAATGAATATTGTAAATGCACAAACAGTAATATCTCCACATTGCAAGGTGCAATTCTGAAATTTTTTGCTTTTTCCTGCTAATCCTAGCATGATAAAGAAGATTCAAAGAGAGTGAGATGCCAGCTCCTTTCATTCAGTCAGTAGCTTCAAACATTTCTGGTATATGAAAAACATGTTTTTCAATGGCAAAAATCAATGAATATTGTAAATGCACAAACAGTAATATCTCCACATTGCACGGTGCAATTCTGAAATTTTTAGCTTTTTCCTGTTAATCCTAGCATGATAAAGAAGATTCAAAGAGAGTGAGATGCCAGCTCCTTTCATTCAGTCAGTAGCTTCAAACATTTCTGGTATATGAAAAACATGTTTTTCAATGGCAAAAATCAATGAATATTGTAAATGCACAAACAGTAATATCTCCACATTGCAAGGTGCAATTCTGAAATTTTTTGCTTTTTCCTGCTAATCCTAGCATGATAAAGAAGATTCAAAGAGAGTGAGATGCCAGCTCCTTTCATTCAGTCAGTAGCTTCAAACATTTCTGGTATATGAAAAACATGTTTTTCAATGGCAAAAATCAATGAATATTGTAAATGCACAAACAGTAATATCTCCACATTGCACGGTGCAATTCTGAAATTTTTAGCTTTTTCCTGTTAATCCTAGCATGATAAAGAAGATTCAAAGAGAGTGAGATGCCAGCTCCTTTCATTCAGTCAGTAGCTTCAAACATTTCTGGTATATGAAAAACATGTTTTTCAATGGCAAAAATCAATGAATATTGTAAATGCACAAACAGTAATATCTCCACATTGCAAGGTGCAATTCTTTAATTTTTTGCTTTTTCCTGTTAATCCTAGCATGATAAAGAAGATTCAAAGAGAGTGAGATGCCAGCTCCTTTCATTCAGTCAGTAGCTTCAAACATTTCTGGTATATGAAAAACATGTTTTTCAATGGCAAAAATCAATGAATATTGTAAATGCACAAACAGTAATATCTCCACATTGCAAGGTGCAATTCTGAAAATTTTTGCTTTTTCCTGCTAATCCTAGCATGATAAAGAAGATTCAAAGAGAGTGAGATGCCAAGCTCCTTTCATTCAGTCAGTAGCTTCAAACATTTCTGGTATATGAAAAACATGTTTTTCAATGGCAAAAATCAATGAATATTGTAAATGCACAAACAGTAATATCTCCACATTGCACGGTGCAATTCTGAAATTTTTAGCTTTTTCCTGTTAATCCTAGCATGATAAAGAAGATTCAAAGAGAGTGAGATGCCAGCTCCTTTCATTCAGTCAGTAGCTTCAAACATTTCTGGTATATGAAAAACATGTTTTTCAATGGCAAAAATCAATGAATATTGTAAATGCACAAACAGTAATATCTCCACATTGCAAGGTGCAATTCTGAAATTTTTTGCTTTTTCCTGTTAATCCTAGCATGATAAAGAAGATTCAAAGAGAGTGAGATGCCAGCTCCTTTCATTCAGTCAGTAGCTTCAAACATTTCTGGTATATGAAAAACATGTTTTTCAATGGCAAAAATCAATGAATATTGTAAATGCACAAACAGTAATTTCTCCGCATTGCAAGGTGCAAGTCTGAAATTTTTTGCTTTTTCCTGCTCCTCTTAGCATGATAAAGAAGATTCAAAGAGAGTGAGATGCCAGCTCCTTTCATTCAGTCAGTAGCTTCAATCATTTCTGGACGTTTTTCAATGGCAAAAATCAATGAATATTGTAAATGCACAAACAGTAATTTCTCCGCATTGCAAGGTGCAATTCTGAAATTTTTTGCTTTTTCCTGCTCCTCTTAGCATGATAAAGAAGATTCAAAGAGAGTGAGATGCCAGCTCCTTTCATTCAGTCAGTAGCTTCAAACATTTCTGGTATATGAATAACATGATGTTTTTCAATGGCAAAAATCAATGAATATTGTAAATGCACAAACAGTAATTTCTCCGCATTGCAAGGTGCAAGTCTGAAATTTTTTGCTTTTTCCTGCTCCTCTTAGCATGATAAAGAAGATTCAAAGAGAGTGAGATGCCAGTTACTTTCATGCAGTCAGTAGCTTCAATCATTTCTGGACGTTTTTCAATGGTAAAAATCAATGAATATTGTAAATGCACAAACAGTAATTTCTCCACATTGCAAGGTGCAATTCTGAAATTTTTTGCTTTTTCCTGCTCCTCTTAGCATGATAAAGAAGATTCAAAGAGAGTGAGATGCCAGCTCCTTTCAGTCAGTAGCTTCAAACATTTCTGGTATATGAATAACATGATGTTTTTCAATGGCAAAAATCAATGAATATTGTAAATGCACAAACAGTAATTTCTCCGCATTGCAAGGTGCAATTCTGAAATTTTTTGCTTTTTCCTGCTCCTCTTAGCATGATAAAGAAGATTCAAAGAGAGTGAGATGCCAGCTCCTTTCATTCAGTCAGTAGCTTCAAACATTTCTGGTATATGAATAACATGATGTTTTTCAATGGCAAAAATCAATGAATATTGTAAATGCACAAACAGTAATTTCTCCGCATTGCAAGGTGCAATTCTGAAATTTTTTGCTTTTTCCTGCTCCTCTTAGCATGATAAAGAAGATTCAAAAAGAGTGAGATGCCAGCTCCTTTCATTCAGTCAGTAGCTTCAATCATTTCTGGATGTTTTTCAATGGCAAAAATCAATGAATATTGTAAATGCACAAACAGTAATTTCTCCGCATTGCAAGGTGCAATTCTGAAATTTTTTGCTTTTTCCTGCTCCTCTTAGCATGATAAAGAAGATTCAAAGAGAGTGAGATGTCAGCTCCTTTCATTCAGTCAGTAGCTTCAAACATTTCTGGTATATGAATAACATGATGTTTTTCAATGGCAAAAATCAATGAATATTGTAAATGCACAAACAGTAATTTCTCCGCATTGCAAGGTGCAATTCTGAAATTTTTTGCTTTTTCCTGCTCCTCTTAGCATGATAAAGAAGATTCAAAGAGAGTGAGATGCCAGCTCCTTTCATTCAGTCAGTAGCTTCAATCATTTCTGGATGTTTTTCAATGGCAAAAATCAATGAATATTGTAAATGCACAAACAGTAATTTCTCCGCATTGCAAGGTGCAATTCTGAAATTTTTTGCTTTTTTCCTGCTCCTCTTAGCATGATAAAGAAGATTCAAAGAGAGTGAGATGCCAGCTCCTTTCATTCAGTCAGTAGCTTCAATCATTTCTGGTATATGAATAACATGATGTTTTTCAATGGCAAAAATCAATGAATATTGTAAATGCACAAACAGTAATTTCTCCGCATTGCAAGGTGCAATTCTGAAATTTTTTGCCTTTTCCTGCTCCTCTTAGCATGATAAAGAAGATTCAAAGAGAGTGAGATGCCAGCTCCTTTCATTCAGTCAGTAGCTTCAATCATTTCTGGACGTTTTTCAATGGCAAAAATCAATGAATATTGTAAATGCACAAACAGTAATTTCTCCGCATTGCAAGGTGCAATTCTGAAATTTTTTGCTTTTTCCTGCTCCTCTTAGCATGATAAAGAAGATTCAAAGAGAGTGAGATGCCAGCTCCTTTCATTCAGTCAGTAGCTTCAAACATTTCTGGTATATGAATAACATGATGTTTTTCAATGGCAAAAATCAATGAATATTGTAAATGCACAAACAGTAATTTCTCCGCATTGCAAGGTGCAATTCTGAAATTTTTTGCCTTTTCCTGCTCCTCTTAGCATGATAAAGAAGATTCAAAGAGAGTGAGATGCCAGCTCCTTTCATTCAGTCAGTAGCTTCAATCATTTCTGGACGTTTTTCAATGGCAAAAATCAATGAATATTGTAAATGCACAAACAGTAATTTCTCCGCATTGCAAGGTGCAATTCTGAAATTTTTTGCTTTTTCCTGCTCCTCTTAGCATGATAAAGAAGATTCAAAGAGAGTGAGATGCCAGCTCCTTTCATTCAGTCAGTAGCTTCAAACATTTCTGGTATATGAATAACATGATGTTTTTCAATGGCAAAAATCAATGAATATTGTAAATGCACAAACAGTAATTTCTCCGCATTGCAAGGTGCAATTCTGAAATTTTTGCTTTTTCCTGCTCCTCTTAGCATGATAAAGAAGATTCAAAGAGAGTGAGATGCCAGCTCCTTTCATTCAGTCAGTAGCTTCAATCATTTCTGGACGTTTTTCAATGGCAAAAATCAATGAATATTGTAAATGCACAAACAGTAATTTCTCCGCATTGCAAGGTGCAATTCTGAAATTTTTTGCTTTTTCCTGCTCCTCTTAGCATGATAAAGAAGATTCAAAGAGAGTGAGATGCCAGCTCCTTTCATTCAGTCAGTAGCTTCAATCATTTCTGGTATATGAATAACATGATGTTTTTCAATGGCAAAAATAAATGAATATTGTAAATGCACAAACAGTAATTTCTCCGCATTGCAAGGTGCAATTCTGAAATTTTTTGCTTTTTCCTGCTCCTCTTAGCATGATAAAGAAGATTCAAAGAGAGTGAGATGCCAGCTCCTTTCATTCAGTCAGTAGCTTCAATCATTTCTGGTATATGAATAACATGATGTTTTTCAATGGCAAAAATCAATGAATATTGTAAATGCACAAACAGTAATTTCTCCGCATTGCAAGGTGCAATTCTGAAATTTTTTGCCTTTTCCTGCTCCTCTTAGCATGATAAAGAAGATTCAAAGAGAGTGAGATGCCAGCTCCTTTCAGTCAGTAGCTTCAAACATTTCTGGTATATGAATAACATGATGTTTTTCAATGGCAAAAATCAATGAATATTGTAAATGCACAAACAGTAATTTCTCCGCATTGCAAGGTGCAATTCTGAAATTTTTTGCTTTTTCCTGCTCCTCTTAGCATGATAAAGAAGATTCAAAGAGAGTGAGATGCCAGCTCCTTTCATTCAGTCAGTAGCTTCAAACATTTCTGGTATATGAATAACATGATGTTTTTCAATGGCAAAAATCAATGAATATTGTAAATGCACAAACAGTAATTTCTCCGCATTGCAAGGTGCAATTCTGAAATTTTTTGCTTTTTCCTGCTCCTCTTAGCATGATAAAGAAGATTCAAAAAGAGTGAGATGCCAGCTCCTTTCATTCAGTCAGTAGCTTCAATCATTTCTGGATGTTTTTCAATGGCAAAAATCAATGAATATTGTAAATGCACAAACAGTAATTTCTCCGCATTGCAAGGTGCAATTCTGAAATTTTTTGCTTTTTCCTGCTCCTCTTAGCATGATAAAGAAGATTCAAAGAGAGTGAGATGTCAGCTCCTTTCATTCAGTCAGTAGCTTCAAACATTTCTGGTATATGAATAACATGATGTTTTTCAATGGCAAAAATCAATGAATATTGTAAATGCACAAACAGTAATTTCTCCGCATTGCAAGGTGCAATTCTGAAATTTTTTGCTTTTTCCTGCTCCTCTTAGCATGATAAAGAAGATTCAAAGAGAGTGAGATGCCAGCTCCTTTCATTCAGTCAGTAGCTTCAATCATTTCTGGATGTTTTTCAATGGCAAAAATCAATGAATATTGTAAATGCACAAACAGTAATTTCTCCGCATTGCAAGGTGCAATTCTGAAATTTTTTGCTTTTTCCTGCTCCTCTTAGCATGATAAAGAAGATTCAAAGAGAGTGAGATGCCAGCTCCTTTCATTCAGTCAGTAGCTTCAATCATTTCTGGTATATGAATAACATGATGTTTTTCAATGGCAAAAATCAATGAATATTGTAAATGCACAAACAGTAATTTCTCCGCATTGCAAGGTGCAATTCTGAAATTTTTTGCCTTTTCCTGCTCCTCTTAGCATGATAAAGAAGATTCAAAGAGAGTGAGATGCCAGCTCCTTTCATTCAGTCAGTAGCTTCAATCATTTCTGGACGTTTTTCAATGGCAAAAATCAATGAATATTGTAAATGCACAAACAGTAATTTCTCCGCATTGCAAGGTGCAATTCTGAAATTTTTTGCTTTTTCCTGCTCCTCTTAGCATGATAAAGAAGATTCAAAGAGAGTGAGATGCCAGCTCCTT